>NC_091196.1:11449842-11493194 GCF_040958095.1 Procambarus clarkii
TGGAAATTGAATGTCCAAATGAGCCATAACATTAGAAAGAATTTTTTCAGTGTCAGAATAGTAGACAAATGGAATGCATTAAGAAGTGACGTGGTGGAGGCAGACTCCATATACAATTTCAAGTGTAGCTATGATAGAGCCCAGTAGACTTAGGAACCTGTACACCAGTTGACTGACAGTTGTGAGGCAGGACCAAAGAGCTAGAGCTCAACCCCCGCAAGCACAACTAGGTAACACAACTGAGTAACTTGGTAAGTACAGGCTTGAGCTTCAGGGATGAGATGAAGTATATAGTTAAAATAGACCTTCGACAGAAGAGGGCGCAGTACACTACCCTGCGGAACATTGGCACCAATTTAGTGGCTTCCGGACTCTATTCCATTGTGGACTCCTCTTGAAGTAGTCCTCAATGGACTACTTCACAGTAGACACAATGGACTCTCAAGGCAGTCCTTTAATAGCACTAATTAGAGCCTGAGATGACTAGTTGTTACGGCATCAACACCATTGCTGGAGTGTTGGGTGGCGATATCCGTGCCATCTATGGACCTGCACTACAACTCCAGGTATTGGATGCAACGCAGATAACGCCATCTGTTGGCGGTGGCGTGGCATTGGTGAAAGGCTCCTGTTTCAAACCTTAGTTGGGAGATGAGGCTGATGTTTTTTTTTTTTTTTTTTTTTCTTTTTAGCAGGGATAATCCTGCGCGGGCCCTAAGCCTCTGGCTGGCCCACTAAGTGATGCTTGTTTCTGTTTTACTTGGGCGGAGGATGAGTATGTATGACTCGTATGGTCGCTTCAGTAAGATTTTGCCATATGTGTTTAACAACTTCCTCTGCTCTGTTGAATCGAGGGTGAAATCTTAACGGGTTTGTAACTGCACTATGTTTGAGATAATGTTCCAGTGGTCTGTCGGGCATTTCTCCACAGTGTTGACATTTCCTCTCATCTTCCGGAACCTGTAAGCCTATTTCCATGCACATGGATATCCAAGCCTGATGCGATGTAAGTGCACTTCTGTTGTTCTACTGCCCCCGTTCATCAAACTAAGTGGTTCGTAGTTGGTCGAATTCTTGTACCAACCCGCAGACCCAGATGTTGCAACTGCTGTGTTGTGGTCACTGTACATCTTTCGCATTGCTCTGTTTCGAATTACTTTCTTCATCTGGGATAGACTCTGTGGTATGTAAATGTCTTCATTTCTCCTCTGAGTAGCAAGTTTTGCAGCTTCGTCTGCAATGTCATTACCTAATAGTCCACATGACTTGGCACCCAGTTGATAAGTACCCGTCGGCCTTGTCGTTTGAGTGTGTGCATGAATGATAAGACATTTGTGATCAGATGGATGTTATCACATATGTGTTCCTGTTGCAAGGTTTCAATGGCGGTTCTCGAATCTGTATGGATGATAACATGTTGTCGGTGTTCAGCAAGAGCATGTTCCAAAGCCTTTTGAATGGCTAGCATCTCAGTCTGTAAAGTCGAACACCCATTTGAGAGCCTCCAACTATATACAGAGTTTCCCGCTTTAACTGCAGCTCCGGTTTCTTGTCCCTGCTGGTCTACTGACCCATCCGTGAAGTAAGTGAAGCTGTCGGATGCCATGTTTGCTTCTATATGCATCTGTGCAATGTGACGTAGCAGATGAGGATGTGTCTGGTTCTTCTTTCCTTCAAGAGCCATAATCTGAAAGTCTGCTGGCAGAGATTCCCAAGGGGCTTGTATAACAAAGTCTGCATGTATGTCGTCGACACCCCTCTCAGTGACTGTGTTTGCCATATCGAACGTATCGATGGCGTTTATCGCACAATGGGTCCACCTGTTGCCATTGGAGGCTCTTCTGTCCAGAGTTAGTGCTCCAGTGATCATATCTTTAAGTGAACTGATTCTAGGTCTAGTCAGTATCTTGGTCAGCATGCACGCAGCAATCCCTTTTACCCTTATTTCAATCTTCTTATCTTGAGGTTATCTTGAGATGATTTCGGGGCTTTAGTGTCCCCGCGGCCGGTCCTCGACCAGGCCTCCACCCCTAGGAAGCAGCCCGTGACAGCTGACTAACTCCCAGGTACCTATTTACTGCTAGGTAACAGGAGCATTCAGGGTGAAAGAAACTTTGCCCATTTGTTTCTGCCTCGTGCGGGAATCGAACCCGCGCCACAGAATTACGAGTCCTGCGCGCTATCCACCAGGCTACGAGGCCCCCAATCGACGTTAGCTTTGTCTCTAGTCTTAGGTTCAGGATTTTAGTCCATCTGGGAGCACCTGTTATGACTCGCAATGCATCATTTTGAAGAACCTCAACGTTTGCCCACTGACCAGGAGAAAGAGTGAGTAAGGCAGGCACTGCATAATCAACTAGGGAACGAACGGCGTGTATGTAAAACATTCTCAACACTCTGTGTCCCGCTCCTAGACGGGGCCCTGTGATTGCTCTCATTATATTTATTCGTGACTTTGCTTTCTCCTTTAGATATTGAATTTGCTTATGGAATGTCATTTTAAAATCAATCCACACTCCGAGATATCGATATTGTGTAACCCACTGAAGGTTAATGTCTTGAATGCTTAGGTGCCTGTCTGGAGCCTTGCCACCTAGTCTCATCGCCTTAGACTTCTGTGCAGATATTTTTAGCCCTAAAACACTGCATTCAGATGTCACTTGATCTAAAGCACCTTGAGCTTTATTTAGAAGTGAAGGACCCGTAATGACTAATGCTAGATCATCAGCATAGCTTAGCAATGTAACCCCTTCTGGAAAGGACATGGTAACAAGGTTTTCCATAAGGATGTTAAAAAGACTAGGACTGAGGACTCCTCCTTGTGGAGTCCCATTCTCGTGCAAGTGGTAGTCCGACACTTGTCCTTGCAACTTTACTCTGGCATACCTGTGACTTAGGTAATCTTGAATCCATGCTAGCATTTTCCCCCTCACACCTTTTTTAACTAAGGTGTGTAGTATTGCTGGCGGGCTTGCAAGTTCAAACGCTTTTTCCAGATCAAGGAAGACCACTATAGCTGGACCCGAGTTAACTGTTCCTAGTAATGTTGCTATGCAGTTTGCAGTACCTACTCCTCTAGTGAAGCCAAATATGTGTTTATGAAGGTCTCCAGTCTTCCACAGTAGCCTATTTAAGACCATCCGTTCTGCAGTTTTACTAACGCATGATGTTAATGAAATGGGTCTGTAATTGCCAGGTTCATTCGGCTTAGGAATCGGGATGATGTCTGCTTTCTTCCAAGAGGGCGGTAGTCTGCCTTGCTGCCAAGACGCATTGATGACGTCCAATATCCCTCGGTCTCCAGCAGACCGGCATGTGCGATCATTGAGTATGTAATGTTATTTGGCTTTTTTGGCTCTGCTTAGTTCCTGTTCGGTGAAGGGACAGTCACATTCGTCATTTATAGCTATGCCCTCATGAATGACTGTCATCCTCTCATTGTTTTAAGTGTTCTTGCTGCCTTCGGACCATTGCAGGAAGCTGATATGAAGCTGTTCTTTCTGCAAATAGGAGAGCAAGTCTCTCAGCCTCCTGCAATGGTTGAATACATGCCTGTGGCCGGGCTGGTCGACCTGATATAGTTTTAATCTGACCCCATATCTTGCAAGACTACTATGTTCATTTAGAGTTTGACACCACTCAAACCATCTGCCTCCTTTACTTCTCGAGAAACTCGCCTTGCTTCAGATATCACCGCTCGTAGCAGAGTTTCTTCCTTCTGGTGTGGGGTTTCTCTTTAGATGTTTTCTGAAGATATTGACTCTGTGGTTCTGTTCTTTAACGTCATTACTATAGAACCAATAGTTCTTTCGTTCGTGTTACCTGTGATAATGATTGGAATAGCTTTGTTCGCAGCAGCTGCAACGGCTTCCTGCAGATTGGTCTCGTGTATGTTCAAATCCTCAGGTGGCGTGTACGTTGCATACCATTTTTCAAGTTCTTCTTGGTATACATTCCAATTGGCCTTTCCTAAATTCCACCTAGGCTGTGCAGGTGGTGTAGGAGGTCGTGCCAGGTTTAGTGTCGTGACAGTAGCATAGTGGTCACTGGTGATCACCGGGTCTACTTCCCACTTCTGATGCTGGAGTGCTGTTGAGATGAATGTAAGATCAAGGGAACCTCCTAGAATGTGAGTGGGTTCCCCAGTGTTGAGAAGTGTAATTTCAGGTACTTCTCGCAGAGCTGCAGCTAAATGGCGCCCATCTGCATTGGCTGGCCCAGTTGCACCTAACTCTTGATGATGAGCATTAAAAATCTCCAGCAATAATTAAATTTTCCTGCGTGGCCAAGGCAAGCACTGCCTCTGCTTCTAGTTTACGTCTAGGGGCTTGTAGACGTTGTATATGAGGAGCTCAAAATTAGCCATATTCACTGTAACTGCTAATACCTCTACTCCATCCCCACATGAAACTGAGTCTATTTTCTTGCTGGGTATGGTGTTTCTGACTAGGGTCATTAATCCTCTTAGTCTTCCCTGCTCATACGGTATAACATAGTGCTGATATCCAGCTAATCTGAAGGTTTTCGTGGCTGGAAAAGAGTTTCTTCCAAAACGATTATATCTGCTTTCGTGCTGATTGCAGCCTCCTGAAGCGTGTGTTTTTATTTCCAAGACCTTGTATGTTCCACTGCAGAATTCGTAATGGCCAGACGACGGGTTCGGTTGTGTTGCTTGTTCTACTAGAACTCCTCCTCTGAATCGACCTCTATATTCTCCGCCTCGCAAGTCGTGTCGCTGCAAATCGGACTGCATTGATAGTTCGTGGTCATCCCCGACGTTGTTGGAATCTGTGCATAACTGTGGTCCATCGCTATGTTGTTGGAAGTGCTGCAGGTCGGACTGATGATGATAACTCTAGTGGGTGGCATAACGATATCAACGCCATCTAGGTTGTGCAAGCAAATGAAACTTCAGTGCCCCCGGTGGAAGGGTCTTATACTAAGGTCACCCAGTATAATGTCTTTCTAGCTAATGACGTTTATGTTCACTGAAGTGACGTAAAGAGGCGATTGCGCTGAGGGCAGTTCACCTTGAGCAGTTCAGAACTCTTGACTTGGTCCTGTGAGAGGATAAAGTGGCCGCCGTCGGTTATTGCAGTGTGTTTGATGCTGATTTATGCAGAGTTATATGGACCAACGTACCTGGGATATGGCCAGGAAGAGTTACGAGACGACAGTGGTGCGTCTGTTGAGAAGTGCTAGTGAGCGGCTAGAGACTTCTGCCATGGTGAATGGCAGAATGAATGTTTCCGTTATGAGCCGAGGGATACCATTTATATCTATTCCAGGCCTTGTTTTGGCGATATCTACCCCTGTATGTGATTATCTGAGACTAATGTCAGGGTGTTGGGGGAAACCCTCTGCCAGTGTGTGTCTGGAGAGCGGAGGTGGGGTATTGGCACATCGTGACAATACGGTGTGTGTGGACTGACCTATGTTGAGGAAGGTGTACTCGCCGGTGATTGCCATTATGTGTGGACGACGTGAGGACTTGCCGGGAGTTGATGAACACTGCTGATTTATGGAGTGTCCTGAGTGAAAGTGACACTCTGTAAATATGTGTAGTAATACTGTAATATAATATATATAGTGGTGAAGGTCTTAATATATTGGTGAATGTGTATTGTTTATACACACTACTACTTATCACAGCCAGTTCTTGAAAACTTATCATCGACTTGGGGTAGGATCGAGAAGAAGAGGGTATGAGACACGTTAACCAAAAGCACCTGGTTACTGGCTCAAGCTGGCCGTAACACTAGTGCTTGAAGCTTCCCTACTAATCCAGAGTGCCAGATCTGATCAAAGGCTCCTGCTATGTCTTGAGCAACAACACAGCTGATCTTGGACTCATCCAGTGACTGATGCCACTTAGTGGAGAGATTTAGCAAGATATGAACAGCAGATCGGCCTTTTCTAAAACCATAAAGTCGGTTACATATTAGCCAGTGATGATAAAAAAAATTATGTCAATTGCTGGAAGACAAATGTTTCGAGAATGTTGCCAGTAACGGAGAGCAGTGACACTGGTCTGTAGTTACCAACCACTAAGTGGCTCTTCTTTGTATTTACTGGAACAACCTCTGCCTTCTTTCATAAGGAGGGCCAAATTCCTTGAGCCAGGCAGAGTTGGAAGAGGCACGTGAGAGGTGGAGCCAACAGGTCACCGCATCTGCGTAGTAGTCGTCGACTGACCTTATCTGGCCTCACAACTTTGCTTGTGTCTAGCGTTTTAAGGAGATAGAGAACTTTAGCCTGCTGTATAACCACTTCCTTCCAGATGCAAAGTTTTCTTCGAGTTTCTGATTCCATCTGGATATAGCCCCCCTTTTGAACTTCTTTCATTATACAAGATCGTCTATGAATGTTTCCGTTATGAGCCGAGGGATACCATTTAAATCTATTCCAGGCCTTGTTTTTGGCGATATCTAAACCAAGGCTGATCAGTAGGTCACATACTGCCATTGAGGGATATGCCTATGCTGGTGGTCCAGTATACGACTGGTGAAGGCACTTGCGTGCCTATTCACGTTTCCCTGGGACAAGGCATTCCAATCAGTTGATACAAGCTCTGAGCAGAGGGCTGGCCATTCCCCTCCCCCCTGTCCCAAAACCAGATTGTTAGAATAGATTCTTTCCCTCGATCTGTCCAGATAGCCTATGTAGTAATGACAACCTTTACCTTTACCAAGTCTGATAACCAACATATTCCTGTGATTCATGCTTGCGGGGAAGGTCAGTTAACACTAGACCGAGGGACGAGCCTGACACATGGCTTGGAAAGCTCAGAACATTTTCGAGGTTGAAAACTGTTAAGACTTCATCGAAATCCCTCTTTATGAGATTCTAACTGAGATCAGCCGCACTATTATCTTGATGTGCTGATAGATATTTTCCATTAGTAGGGAGCTTAGGCTGTCCATCAGGAAGTTGACTGGAGAAGCACCCTGTCAATGAAAGTATTGAAGTTCTGGGATTTACTCAAATTTTAAAGAACATAACTGATGAACAGGGATGACCACATCCATAGGTTGTGCGTGTACAGGTTTACTGTGGCAAACTGCAACACTCCACCTTGACCCTGCCTATCTCGGCGCATCCATGAGGTATAACCGACAATTGTAGCAAAGTTCTCAGCAGTCCTGTCATCTAGTAATGTTTTTAGCACAACAACCACCTCAAGACGATGAGTGTTCAACGACGCTATGTTTGAGATCGCCAACTCTGTCTGTCTGTGTTTCTGTCTTTGTATCACTCTGTCATCAGTGAGGAAGTACACTCTCACACACAAAAAAGACCTGACCTTTCTTAATGCCCTTCAATCACCGAGTGCTATCATCAGTGAACTCCTTATAGAACACTTTAGTCTGCCATTCTTCCTCTTACGCTGAAATGACATATTACATTTTCGTAGCTAAATATCGAGAATTGAAGTTACAATACCTGTGAGTTGTGTAAATCCCTCATAGCAATTTATGTTTTTCCATATTTGTGTATTAAATTTACATTTTAAATAGTTATGTAAAAAAATTATTCAGTACTAATAACATGCTTATACAGATTCTGATGATATATGTAGATTTCTGATATTTGATGTATATGATGGGTTGGCATATTACTATTGAAGCCAGAACCTAGCTAAGTAATCAATCATGAATACAATCATGACCAGACCACACATCTTCTAGTGTGTGGTCTGGTCAACATACTTTAGCCACGTTATTATGACTCATCGCCTGCACATGAATACAATTCCAAAGTCTAAGAAAATGTAAACTGAAAAAAGCCAAATTTAATACTTATGAAGGAAAATGACCAAACTTCCCATGAAGTGAAGTGACCCGTATTTTTCTGCACGAAAAACTTTAACAGACAAATTTTACAAAAGCCTTTATATAAGGGCCATTCTTATTAAGTTGGCGGATGTAATTAAGGGGCAACTTCCACCAGCTATATTAACTCTAGCAACAGTCTTCTCTGGTGTCTGGTGAGGAAATGAGGGTAGGAGAACAGGATCAATACCAGAATTCTATTTACTGCGTGAAGGTACCATCCTTCCTCAGTGGAGTAGGTGGGATCATTGGTTTGTATGAGGCGTAACTATTTGGTCTGAGAGAACAGATTACAGCTGGTATTGTATCTATGAGACAAGCATTATAGGGCTGGTGTTGTGTCCACACAGAGCTGACTATAGAACACTAGCGCTGTCAGGGCGGGTCCCGGCCAGCGCCAGCCCTGGGGCGGGTCCTGGCCAGTGCCAACCCCGGGGCGGGTCCCGGCCAGCGCCAGCCCCGGGGCGGGTCCCAGCCAGCGTCTGCCCCGGGGTGGGTCCCAGCCAGCGCCTGCCCCGGGGTGGGTCCCAGCCAGCGCCTGCCCCGGGGTGGGTCCCAGCCAGCGCCTGCCCCGGGGTGGGTCCCAGCCAGCGCCTGCCCCGGGGTGGGTCCCAGCCAGCGTCTGCCCCGGGGTGGGTCCCAGCCAGCGCCTGCCCCGGGGTGGGTCCCAGCCAGCGCCTGCCCCGGGGTGGGTCCCAGCCAGCGCCTGCCCCGGGGTGGGTCCCAGCCAGCGCCTGCCCCGGGGTGGGTCCCAGCCAGCGCCTGCCCCGGGGTGGGTCCCAGCCAGCGCCTGCCCCGGGGTGGGTCCTAGCCAGCGCCTGCCCCGGGGTGGGTCCCAGCCAGCGCCTGCCCCGGGGTGGGTCCCAGCCAGCGCCTGCCCCGGGGTGGGTCCCGGCCAGCGCCTGCCCCGGGGTGGGTCCCAGTCAGCGCCTGCCCCGGGGCGGGTCCCAGCCAGCGCCTGCCCCGGGGTGGGTCCCAGCCAGCGCCTGCCCCGGGGTGGGTCCCAGCCAGCGCCTGCCCCGGGGTGGGTCCCGGCCAGCGCCTGCCCCGGGGTGGGTCCCAGCCAGCGCCTGCCCCGAGGCGGGTCCCAGCCAGCGCCTGCCCCGGGGCGGGTCCCAGCCAGCGCCTGCCCCGGGGCGGGTCCCAGCCAGCGCCTGCCCCGGGGCGGGTCCCAGCCAGCGCCTGCCCCGGGGCGGGTCCCAGCCAGCGCCTGCCCCGGGGCGGGTCCCAGCCAGCGCCTGCCCCGGGGCGGGTCCCGGCCAGCGCCTGCCCCGGGGCGGGTCCCGGCCAGCGCCAGCCCCGGGGCGGGTCCCAGCCAGCGCCTGCCCCGGGGCGGGTCCCAGCCAGCGCCTGCCCCGGGGCGGGTCCCAGCCAGCGCCTGCCCCGGGGCGGGTCCCGGCCAGCGCCTGCCCCGGGGCGGGTCCCGGCCAGCGCCAGCCCGAGTGGGTCCCGGCCAGCGCCAGACCCGGGGCTTGGGACTGGAGCGGGACGACAAACTATGTCTAGTGTTGTATACACGAGGGGAATGCTTCAGGATTGGTGTTGTATACACGAGGGGAATGATTCAGGATTGGTGTTGTATGCACGAGGGGAATGCTTCAGGATTGGTGTTGTATACACGAGGGGAATGCTTCAGGATTGGTGTTGTATGCACGAGGGGAATGCTTCAGGATTGGTGTTGTATACACGAGGGGAATGCTTCAGGATTGGTGTTGTATGCACGAGGAGAGTGCTCGTGTCTTTGTATTGTATACAAGGGGAATTTGCGTACTTTGGAGACTACTGGCTTCATGCAGATCGGCGTTCAATCCCCGACCGTCCAAATGGCTGGGCACCATTCATTTCCCCGTCCCATCCCAAATCCTAATCCTAACCTCTTCAAAGTGCTATATAGTGGTAATGACTTAGTCATTACCCCTAATTGTCCCATGTGTCCGATGTTCTGACGGATGTTAGTTGGTCGAGAGTTGTGGAATGAGTGGTTCTTTGGGCCTCGTGTTGGTGATTTGCGTGTGTTACCTTTGAGCGACAGGTTGGTTTCTAGTTGTCATGGATGTGAGTATTCTAATGTTCGTGGATTTTAAGCATTTCCCCCGTAGGCTTTGTGCCTGGTGGATAACCTGTGGAATTTTGTCATTACAATTTGTTTCATGTTTCCTAGCAATTTTCTGCCTCGTTGTGCTTGATTGGTCGAGGGGTGATGAGTTACGGCAACGTATTTTATAGCCTTTTGTCATGTGTCATGATGTACTATGTGTGATCGCCGTTTTGTTTCACTCTGAACTGTGTCAAACTTTTCTGACGTATTTTTTCATGTTCCCTGTTATGTGCCTCATTGTCATTTAGGTGTGTTTTTGTGTATTTGATATTTTCTGGTGTTTCTCCCTTTATTTTGTATATATTTTCTCTAATTTTGCCAATAAAGAAAATATTACAATGGATCAATTAAAAAACGTTCTAAGTATGATAATTAGTGTACAACAATCCCCAAAGGGACATTATTTCAACTAGTTCACATATAGTGGCCATGTGACCCCTCTGAAGGTTCCTCTTTTTCTTATGATCAATATCCAATATTACTTAAGACACTTTTGTTCACCTTACATGTCACTTTCCTTTTTGCTTACTATATATATTCCAATTATTGTGTGGCATTGTTTATATTTTGATGGTGTGCTTCACACAGAAGCGCTCAAGTCATTTATATTTTAGTTTCATGAATCTGAAGGAGGAAAACCAATAAGAAGAAAAATGCAAACATTGGAAATAATGAAGGAATGATATTATAAACTAATGTGTAACTATGCCAGCGTAGATGTCTGCGTTTCAGTGACAAATGGTCGACCAGTGTGCGGCAACAACTATAGCCACTGACAGTGGGATCACTGAGGGGTGGACTAATGGGTTTCCATTACCTGCACTTCCCCTCATGCATTACTAAAGAGGGGACAAGCTCTCTACCCTTGTTTCGGGCCTCACAGTACGGCTTGCAATCAACATTGTAATTAGTTGTTGCCGGGAGTAGAATATGTAGTGCTATCATATTAAATGCATACCAGTACACGACGGAAGAATTTAATTGTAACCCTTCTGTATTGTGGATTAAATCGGCCATTTTTTACATTACTGAGAATATAAACAATCTGTTTGCAGTATAGGTTGGCATGTCTTCATTTTCATTTCTTGGTGGGTCTAGTTATTTGCAACTCATATTCACTGCCACACAGAATAAAGACATAAGATATCTTAAAGAAAAAAGATAAGAGATACATGATAAAACATATCTTATAGCATGTTCTATTAGGAAGGATATATACAAGGCATTGATGAACATACTAACACGTACAAACAGCCAAATTAATTATATATAAAGAGAAAGATTGAAGCTATATTATTTTATAGTTCATGCTTGAGTGAATTTCTTACTAATTAGTAACTTCAGGCTTTGTAAACCACCCAGTTCCACGTGATTTACCGCGTTCTACAAATGTTTTGTAGCAGACATGTTGATAATGATTACTGTATTACTTTAAACAACAAAACCCTTAATTCGATAATTATTTTAATAGTTCATTATATATATATATATATATATATATATATATATATATATATATATATATATATATATATATATATATATATATATATATGTATATATATATATATATATACATATATATATATATATATATATATATATATATATATATATATATATATATATATATATATATATATATATATATATATATGTATATATATATATATATATATATATATATATATATATATATATATATATATATATATATATGTATATATATATATATATATATATATATATATATATATATGTATATATATATATATATATATGTATATATATATATATATATATATATATATATATATGTTATATATATATATATATATATATATATATATATATATATATATATGTATTATATATATATATATATATATATATATATATGTATATATATATACATATATATATATATTATATAATATACATATATATATATATATATATATATATATATATATATATATATATATATATATATATATATATATATATATATATATATATACATGTCTCATTGAATATGACAGCATATTCTGTATTAACTATTTTCTGGTTTAGGGCTTCTATCCCTCTAACTAGTGCTCTTGCTTCAGGGTTTAGTTAGAAGAAGAGTTTTTCCAAAAGTCATGTTCGTTTTCGAGGTGAAGCAATAGAAGTAAATAACTGTAGAATGTGTTACACTTATTGTAAAATTGCACAACGTTTCGAACCTTCATGGTTCATTCTCAAGTGATAAGAAAATACAAAGTGCGTTAGATTTCTATCAGTACAGGGTCAGGTGAAGACAAGTAGTTGTATACAAATGGGACAAGAATAAAGGAATAGGTAAGGCGAAAATAGGGGACGAAGCACATACAAGGATTAATCAGGTGTAGTAGGCCTATTAGGTTCAGCAGTGTATTCTATGGTGGCATCTTTATGTTCCGGTCTTGTTCTTACTCTCATGTTGGGTAGAGTGAATAGTTCTATAATTTGGGTATGTATGGTACGTTCTATTTTTATGTGGATTGCTTCAAGAATTTGTAATCTTCTTACATCTAGGGTTTTGTCTATTATACAAGTGTTATTATTTAGCATTTCTCTCATTAAGGCAATGGCATGGGCTTGTCTCATGTGATTCCTAGGGGCACCGGATTGAAGATGGCATGTCAAACGCCTCGTCAACTTGGTTGACGTCATACGTATGTACTTAGATTGAAGGTTACATCCTTCGTGGTGGCAAGTGTACATGTATACAACGCTTGACTGCTGTAAAAGGTTCTCCGTTGGCTTCGGCCTGTTTTTGATAAGGAGGTCGGTAGTCTTCTTTGTTTTATGAAATATGATCAGGTCTATGTTTTGGTTAGGAGTAATGCTTTTTACTACTTTTCGGATTATTTCTTTCATTGTTATTTTTTCTTTTTTTGGTCACTGTGCATGGTTGATTTGTAATATAATTTTATTGGAGGTATTGTGGTTTCTGTTCTAGGTTCAGTAATTGTACCATCGGTCTAAATGTCTTCTTATAGCAGCGTTTATTTCCGTGTTGCTATATCCATTTTTCACTAACACCTGAGTTATTCTTTCAAACTCTCTACTCATGTTCCTCCATTCGGAGCAGTAGGTAAGCGCTCGACGAATATAAACTTTGAGAATACTGGCTTTGTATCTTTGGGGGCACTCACTCCTACAATTTAGGTATAATCCTAAATTATACCTAATTATACTTATAATTTAGGTAGGCTTAGTATATATGCAGGTGCTTAAAAAGGTTCCTGTTTTTGTTATTAGAACATCCAAGAATGGCAGACTGTTATTATCACTATTTTCATGTGTAAATCAGAGTACTGACTTTCTCTCTAGATGGCTTTCTAGATCAATTAGTTCATCTCAGTCTTTTACTATGACGAATATGTCATTTACATAACGGCATTATACAGTTGGTTCTGGTCTACTACTGAAGACTCCGTTTTCGATGGTTCCCATGAAAAAAATTGCAAATAACACTCCCAAGGGGAAGCCCATTGCTACTCTGTTTATTTGTAGATACATGTCTCCTTTCGGACTGATGAAATGAGCTTCCTTTGTACATGCCTCGAGAAGACTCTTCAAGTGTGGCTCAGGTATGTCTAATTTGTTGGTGCTCTCGTCTCTGTATACTCTGTCCGGTATCATTCCTATGGTTGTGTCGACTGGGACGTTGGTAAATAGGGATTAGACGTCCAAGGAAGCAATACCTCCATCGGGCTGTGTAGTTTTTCATAATTCTAGGAAATCAGCCGATGATTGTAGACTATAGTTGCTTGCAGTGTATAGAGTTAGGAGTTCGCTAAGTCTTTTTGCCAGGTGATAGGTTGGTATTTGGCTGATCATTGGGCGCAGTGGGTTACCTGGTTTGTGTGTCTTAACATTGCCAAAGGCATATCCTAAGCTATAGTCGCCTTGGAGTTTAGTGAAATGACTTTTCTTTGAGTTGATTGCAGTAATAGTTGTGTTCACTTTGCGTTTAAGGTCTTCCACAGGGTTCCTCGTGATTCGTTGAAACTTAGTCTCATCACTAAGGATGACACTAAATTTGACACGTTCAAAGGATAGAACGTCAGAGTTGGTAAATTCGAACGCAGCACGTTCAAGGTTAGTAGACGGTTAATACGCAGTTCAAGGTTATTACACCTCATTTTTCCATAGTAAGGACTAAAATGTAGGGGCAAGGTGGCAGTGGTGTGGGACCCCCCCCCCCCCCCCCTATGTTGCACAGAGGGGCCCACAGATGGCAGCAGGTGTATGTTGCACAGAGGGGCCCATAGATGGCAGCAGGTGTATGTTGCACAGAGGGGCCCACAGATGGCAGCAGGTGTATGTTGCACAGAGTGGCCCACAGATGGCAGCAGGTGTATGTTGCACAGAGGGGCCCATAGATGGCAGCAGGTGTATGTTGCACAGAGGGGCCCACAGATGGCAGCAGGTGTATGTTGCACAGAGGGGCCCACAGATGGCAGCAGGTATATGTTGCGCAGAGGGGCCCACAGATGGCAGCAGGTGAATGTTGCACAGAGGGGGCCACAGATGACAGCAGGTATATGTTGCACAGAGGGGCCCACAGATGGCAGCAGGTATATGTTGCGCAGAGGGGGCCACAGATGGCAGCAGGTGAATGTTGCACAGAGGGGCCCACAGATGGCAGCAGGTGAATGTTGCACAGAGTGGCCCACAGATGGCAGCAGTCGCCGGGAGGGCGGGCAGGTGTGGTCGACCAACCAGCTACAACAGTGGAGTCGTTTCCTCTGCATACACTCGTCTCTACTACAAGCCTGTGAAGGAATATCGAATTAGGAATTTAAAAATATTGTCTAAATGTCACTTGGTGTATTCCCGCACTAATTATTCTTAAGGAATATATTACGTATTCCTTAAGGAATATTCTTAATGTGCTGGTCAGAGCTTAGGCCAGACGGTAGCATTTATTCACCAAAATCAATACCGACAAAATCCATTATACTTCCTTGTATGTATATGAATAAATTGTAAATGACTAAATAAATATTCTCGAGGTGTACACTATCCTCCTCTCCCTTCATATTTTGCAAGGCTCTCCACAAATCAGAATTATGATGAATTATCAATTAGAAATTAAGCATGAAGCTGGAGATAAGATTAAACTCACATATTGACATATATTAGACAGCCTGAAATTGGAATCGAGATATATCTTACTGACCAACATATTGATCATATCCCGCCCGTCACCGCCAGCTGGTGGCCGCTGGAATTATCCTGACTATAGCGGGTTATGCGAAATAATTAATGTCTGATATTTCATCAATAATGGCGAAGACTTGATGGAAAATTTGTGGCGCCTAATTATCCAGTTGGATTTAACCCTCCCCCCCCCCCCTAACCTAACAATGCCTGAGACCTCGGCCCCGTTATAATAATGTACTAATAATAACAATAATAATATTGTTCTAATAATAACAATACTAAATAATAATTACAATCAAACGTAATAAATAGAGAGATGAAGATTTCTATATGTGTACTAAATCCTGAAATGTTTCCCTGTAGTTCGCCAACTACTCAAGGTGGTGCTATGACCAGACCTACCTCCCTCTAGGAATTATCAATTAGAAATTAAGCATGACACTGTTGCTTAAAGGCTGGCTGACACAGATTAAGGCTGACACTGTTGTCCTCACAGTATTAACACTGTCGTCCTCACAGTACCAGTTCTGTCGTCCTCACAGTACTGACACTGTCGTCCTCATAGTACAGACACTGTCGTCCTCACAGTACTGACACTGTCGTCCTTACAGTATTAACACTGTCGTCCTCACAGTACCAGTTCTGTCGTCCTCTCAGTACTGACACTGTCGTCCTCATAGTACAGACACTGTCGTCCTCACAGTACTGACACTGTCGTCCTCACAGTATTAACACTGTCGTCCTCACAGTACCAGTTCTGTCGTCCTCACAGTACTGACATTGTCGTCCTCACAGTATTAACATTGTCGTCCTCACAGTACCAGTTCTGTCTTCCACACAGTACTGACACTGCCGTCCTCACAGTACTGACACTGCCGTCCTCACAGTACTGACACTGTCGTCCTCACAGTACTGACACTGTCGTCCTCACAGTACTGACACTGTCATCCTCACAGTACTGACACTCTCGTCCTCACAGTACTAACACTGACGTCCTCACAGTACTGACACTGTCGTCCTCACAGTACTGACACTGTCGTCCTCACAGTACTAACACTGTCGTCCTCACAGTACTGACATTGTCGTCCTCACAGTATTAACATTGTCGTCCTCACAGTACTAGTTCTATCTTCCACACAGTACTGACACTGCCGTCCTCACAGTACTGACACTGCCGTCCTCACAGAACTGACACTGTCGTCCTCACAGTACTGACACTGTCGTCCTCACAGTGCTGCCACTGTCATCCTCACAGTACTGACACTGTCGTCCTCACAGTACTAACACTCGTCCTCACAGTACTGACACTGTCGTACTCACAGTACTGACACTGTCGTCCTCACAATACTAACACTGTCGTCCTCACAGTACTGACATTGTCGTCCTCACAGTATTAACATTGTCGTCCTCACAGTACCAGTTCTGTCTTCTACACAGTACTGACACTGCCGTCCTCACAGTACTGACACTGTCGTCCTCACAGTACTGACACTGTCGTCCTCACAGTACTAACACTGTCGTCCTCACAGTACTAACACTGTCATCCTCACCGTACTAACACTGTCGTCCTCACAGTACTGACACTGTCGTCCTCACAGTACTAACACTGTCGTCCTCACAGTACTAATACTGTCATCCTCACAGTACTAACACTGTCGTCCTTACAGTACTGACACTGTCATCCTCACAGTACTAACACTGTCGTCCTCACAGTACTGACACTGTCATCCTCACAGTACTAACACTGTCGTCCTCACAGTACTAACACTGTCGTCCTCACAGTACTAACACTGTCATCCTCACCGTACTAACACTGTCGTCCTCACAGTACTAATACTGTCATCCTCACAGTACTAACACTGTCGTCCTCACAGTACACGTCATTTTCATGTTCAAACCCCTTCCAGTACAAACCCCTTCCAGTACAAACCCCTTCCAGTACAAACCCCTTCCTGTACAAACCCCTTCCTGCACAAACCCTTTCCTGTACAAACCCCTTCCAGTACAAACCCCTTCCTGTACAAACCCCTTCCTGTACAAACCCCTTCCTGTACAAACCCCTTCCTTATAAACCCCTTCCAGTACAAACCCCTTCCAGTACAAACCCCTTCCAGTACAAACCCCTTCCAGTACAAACCCCTTCCTGTACAAACCCCTTCCTGCACAAACCCTTTCCTGTACAAACCCCTTCCAGTACAAACCCCTTCCTGTACAAACCCCTTCCTTATAAACCCCTTCCAGTACAAACCCCTTCCAGTACAAACCCCTTCCTGTACAAACCCCTTCCTGTACAAACCCCTTCCTGTACAAACCCCTTCCTTATAAACCCCTTCCAGTACAAACCCCTTCCAGTACAAACCCCTTCCTGTACAAACCCCTTCCTTATAAACCCCTTCCAGTACAAACCCCTTCCTGTACAAACCCCTTCCTGTACAAACCCCTTCCTTATAAACCCCTTCCAGTACAAACCCCTTCCAGTACAAACCCCTTCCAGTACAAACCCCTTCCAGTACAAACCCCTTCCAGTACAAACCCCTTCCTGTACAAACCCCTTCCTTATAAACCCCTTCCAGTACAAACCCCTTCCTGTACAAACCCCTTCCTGTACAAACCCCTTCCTTATAAACCCCTTCCAGTACAAACCCCTTCCAGTACAAACCCCTTTCAGTACAAACCCCTTCCAGTACAAACCTTTTCCAGTACAAACCCCTTCCTGTACAAACCCCTTCCTGTACAAACCCCTTCCTGTACAAACCCCTTCCAGTATAAAACTAGTTCTTTCATATATAATTTGTCAGAATATAATAGAAATATATTGAGCCAAAAACTCAAAATAGTGTGAAGACGGTGAAGACAGCCTGGATAATGTAGGGAAAATGGCGGATCTTGACGTATTAAATTTCTGCGCCAATATCACAGTTATCATCGGCACAAACTTACAGATATCATCTGTACAAACTTACAGATATCATCTGTACAAACTTACAGATATCATCTGTACAAACTTACAGATATCATCTGTACAAACTTACATATATCATCGGCACAAACTTACAGATATCATCTGTACAAACTTACAGATATCATCTGTACAAACTTACATATATCATCGGCATAAACTTACAGATATCATCTGTATAAACTTACAGATATCATCTGTACACACTTACAGATATCATCTGTATAAACTTACAGATATCATCTATACAAACTTACAGATATCATCTGTACAAACTTACAGATATCATCTGTACAAACTTACAGATACCATCTGTACAAACTTGCAGATACCATTTGCACAAACTTACAGATACCATCTGTACAATGTTTAAATTACCATATCTGATTGTATGAGATCTTCGCGCTATGAGCCGTGGGATCACAGACACGTATTCATGGAGTCTGTCAGCTTAGTCACTGGGAGATATCACTAGTCACTGGGCGATATCACTAGTCACTGGGAGATATCACTAGTCACTGGGAGATATCACTAGTCACTGGGAGATATCACTAGTCACTGGCAGATATCACTAGTCACTGGGAGATATCACTAGTCACTGGGAGATATCACTAGTCACTGGGAGATATCACTAGTCACTGGGAGATATCACTAGTCACTGGGAGATATCACTAGTCACTGGGAGGTATCACTAGTCACTGGGAGATATCACTAGTCACTGGGAGATATCACTAGTCACTGGGAGGTATCACTAGTCACTGGGAGATATCACTAGTCACTGGGAGATATCACTAGTCACTGGGAGATATCACTACACAGGCATTGTATCCACCGAGTCGTGTATCCCATTTTATCGGTGTGTATATAACTGAATGTCTAATATATCCCTGGACATTAATTAAGGACTAAAGTATACTTGTTAGTTGATCAGTTAGGCTATTGTGGTGACCTTAACTACCTTTCAGTTAATGATAAGCATTTAGTGTAACACCAAAAAAAAGGTGTTAAATATATCAACACAAAATCAAACGCTAAACAATGCACACAAATTAAATTCTATTGCCCTGAACGGCTAGGTATATATAGATTTAATTTACCGAGAAATACACCTTCCGCAATAATCCTCTGCAGGTACACAGTAGATATAACAACACAAGCTTGGTACACAGTAGATATGACAACACAAGCTTGGTACACAGTAGATATGACAACACAAGCTTGGTACACAGTTGATATAACAACACAAGCTTGGTACACAGTAAATATGACTACTCAAGCTTGTTACACAGTAGATATGACAACTCAAGCTTGTTACACAGTAGATATGACAACACAAGCTTGGTACACAGTAGATATGACAACACAAGCTTGGTACACAGTAGATATAACAACACAAGCTTGGTACACAGTAGAAATGACAACACAAGCTTGTTCCACAGTAGATATAACAACACAAGCTTGCTACACAGAACATATGAAAACACAAACTTGGTACACAGTAGATATGACGACACAAGCTTGGTAAACAGTAAATATGACCACACAAGCTTGTTATAACAGTAGATATGACAACACAAGCTCGGTACATAGTTGATATGACAACACAGGCTTGGTACACAATAGATATAACAACACAAGCTTGGTACACAGTATATATGATAACGAAAGCATAGTACACAGTAGATATGGCTACTTCAACTTCAGGATTAATGATAGGAGAGGTTACCGTTAATTTGTAGTGGTACATCGAGCAGCTGGTATATAAAGGTACCATGTCAGCTGGCATAACGGTGCATTGAGCAGCTGGCATATAGCGGTGCATTGAGCAGCTGGCATATAACGGTGCATTGAGCAGCTGGTATATAACGGTACCATGTCAGCTGGCATATAACGGTGCATTGAGCAGCTGGCATATAACGGTGCATTGAGCAGCTGGCATATAACGGTAATATGACTTGTTGGCATACAACGGTACATTACCAGCTGCAATAAAGCGGTACATTTGTCATCAGTTGATCCCTAATGGTGATGAGAAGACTGTAGGGTCGAGGGGGGGGGGAACCGTCAGAGGTCCCTTCAGGAGTTTAGAATTTGACATAGAGTTTGATTCTCCTAAAATTTGATTCCCTCGATTTTTACTTTTTATAGCTTAATCACCTGAAGTTGACCTTCTGGAGTTTGTAGGTAAAACGGGATGCTGCACCAGCTGGGGTGGTAGTGTTGGTTGGTGCATCAGCTGGGGTGGTAGTGTTGGTTGGTGCACCAGCTGGGGTGGTAGTGTTGGTTGGTGCACCAGCTGGGGTGGTAGTGTTGGTTGGTGCACCAGCTGGGGTGGTAGTGTTGGTTGGTGCACCAGCTGGGGTGGTAGTGTTGGTTGGTGCACCAGCTGGGGTGGTAGTGTTGGTTGGTGCACCAGCTGGGGTGGTAGTGTTGGTTGGTGCACCAGCTGGGGTGGTAGTGTTGGTTGGTGCACCAGCTGGGGTGGTAGTGTTGGTTGGTGCACCAGCTGGGGTGGTAGTGTTGGTTGGTGCACCAGCTGGGGTGGTAGTGTTGGTTGGTGCACCAGCTGGGGTGGTAATGTTGGTTGGTGCCCCAGCTGGGGTGGTAGTGTTGGTTGGTGCACCAGCTGGGGTGGTAGTGTTGTTGGTGCACCAGCTGGGGTGGTAGTGTTGGTTGGTGCCCCAGCTGGGGTGGTAGTGTTGGTTGGTGCACCAGCTGGGGTGGTAGTGTTGGTTGGTGCACCAGCTGGGGTGGTAGTGTTGTTGGTGCACCAGCTGGGGTGGTAGTGTTGGTTGGTGCACCAGCTGGGGTGGTAGTGTTGGTTGGTGCGCCAGCTGGAGTGGTAGTGTTGTTGGTGCACCAGCTGGGGTGGTAGTGTTGGTTGGTGCCCCAGCTGGGGTGGTAGTGGTTGGTGCACCAGCTGGGGTGGTAGTGTTGGTTGGTACACCAGCTGGGGTGGTAGTGTTGGTTGGTGCACCAGCTGGGGTGGTAGTGTTGGTTGGTGCACCAGCTGGGGTGGTAGTGTTGGTTGGTGCACCAGCTGGGGTGGTAGTGTTGTTGGTGGTGTGGTGGGTGTGGTGCAGCAGTTGGTGCACCAGCTGGGTGGTAGTGTTGGTTGGTGCAACAGCTGAGGTGGTAGTGTTGGTTAGTGCACCAGCTTGGGTAGTAGTGCTGGTTGGTGCACCAGTTGAGGTGGTAGTGTTGGTTGGTGCACCAGCTGAGGTGGTAGTGTTGGTTGGTGCACCAGCTGGGTGGTAGTGCTGGTTGGTGCACCAGCTGAGGTGGTAGTGTTGGTTGGTGCACCAGCTGAGGTGGTAGTGTTGGTTGGTGCACCAGCTGGGGTGGAAGTGTTGGTTTGTGCCCCAGCTGGGGTGGAAGTGTTGGTTGGTGCCCCAGCTGGAGTGGAAGTGTTGGTTGGTGCCCCAGCTGGGGTGGTAATGTTGGTTGGTACACCAGCTGGGGTGGTAATGTTGGTTGGTGCCCCAGCTGGGGTGGTAATGTTGGTTGGTACACCAGCTGGGGTGGTAATGCTGGTTGGTACACCAGCTGGGGTGGTAATGTTGGTTGGTGCCCCAGCTGGGGTGGTAATGTTGGTTGGTACACCAGCTGGGGTGGTAATGTTGGTTGGTGCCCCAGCTGGGGTGGTAATGTTGGTTGGTACACCAGCTGGGGTGGTAATGTTGGTTGGTGCCCCAGCTGGGGTGGTAATGTTGGTTGGTGCCCCAGCTGGGGTGGTAATGTTGGTTGGTACACCAGCTGGGGTGGTAATGTTGGTTGGTGCCCCAGCTGGGGTGGTAATGTTGGTTGGTACACCAGCTGGGGTGGTAATGTTGGTTGGTGCCCCAGCTGGGGTGGTAATGTTGGTTGGTGCCCCAGCTGGGGTGGTAATGTTGGTTGGTACACCAGCTGGGGTGGTAATGTTGGTTGGTGCCCCAGCTGGGTGGTAATGTTGGTTGGTACACCAGCTGGGGTGGTAATGTTGGTTGGTGCCCCAGCTGGGGTGGTAATGTTGGTTGGTGCCCCAGCTGGGGTGGTAATATTTGTTGGTGCCCCAGCTGGGGTGGTAATGTTGGTTGGTGCCCCAGCTGGGGTGGTAATGTTGGTTGGTGCCCCAGCTGGGGTGGTAATGTTGGTTGGTGCCCCAGCTGGGGTGGTAATGTTGGTTGGTGCCCCAGCTGGGGTGGTAGTGTTGGTTGGTGCACCAGCTGGGGTGGTAGTGTTGTTGGTGCACCAGCTGGGGTGGTAGTGTTGGTTGGTGCCCCAGCTGGGGTGGTAGTGTTGGTTGGTGCGCCAGCTGGAGTGGTAGTGTGTTGGTGCACCAGCTGGGGTGGTAGTGTTGGTTGGTGCCCAGCTGGGGTGGTAGTGTTGGTTGGTGCACCAGCTAGGGTGGTAGTGTTGGTTGGTACACCAGCTGGGGTGGTAGTGTTGGTTGGTGCACCAGCTGGGGTGGTAGTGTTGGTTGGTGCACCAGCTGGGGTGGTAGTGTTGGTTGGTGCACCAGCTGGGGTGGTAGTGTTGTTGGTGCACCAGCTTGGGTGGTAGTGTTGGTTGGTGCACAGCTGAGGTGGTAGTGTTGGTTGGTGCACCAGCTTGGGTAGTAGTGCTGGTTGGTGCACCAGTTGAGGTGGTAGTGTTGGTTGGTGCACCAGCTGAGGTGGTAGTGTTGGTTGGTGCACCAGCTGGGGTGGTAGTGCTGGTTGGTGCACCAGCTGAGGTGGTAGTGTTGGTTGGTGCACCAGCTGAGGTGGTAGTGTTGGTTGGTGCACCAGCTGGGGTGGTAATGTTGGTTGGTGCACCAGCTGGAGTGGTAGTGCTGGTTGGTGCACCAGCTGGGGTGGTAGTGCTGGTTGGTGCACCAGCTGAGGTGGTAGTGCTGGTTGGTGCACCAGCTGGGGTGGTAGTTTGTGCTGGTGCACCAGCTGGGGTGGTAGTGTGGTTGGTGCACCAGCTGGGGTGGTAGTGTTGGTTGGTGCACCAGCTGGGGTGGTAGTGTTGGTTGGTGCACCAGCTGGGTGGTAGTGTGCTGGTGCACCAGCTGAGGTGGTAGTGTTGGTTGGTGCACCAGCTGGGGTGGTAGTGTGTGCTGGTGCACCAGCTGAGGTGGTAGTGTTGGTTGGTGCACCAGCTGAGGTGGTAGTGCTGGTTAGTGCACCAGCTGGGGTGGTAGTGTGTGCTGGTGCACCAGCTGGGGTAGTAGTGTGTGCTGGTGCACCAGCTTGGTAGGGACGTTCAGGTGAAAATATTATCAGTATCTCTTAATAATGCTGTCTTAATTATTCATAATGATAGTTTGGTATGATCAAATGAAAGCATCAACAACAACAGCATCATATAAAAGCATCAACGGTACCCCTTACAGGAAGAGCATTGTGGTAACTATTACAAAAGTTGTAAGATCATTAATTCAAAGATCAATTGTTGTGTGATTATTCCTACACAAATTATTATAAAATTCTTACAAAGGATTTGAGAAAAACAGTCGCCATTCAGACAGCGAATGATATCCAGACCCAGGCAGTCGTGATGTAAGTGTTTACTGAACATCTGTTTTGAGGATATGAGAGGACGAACATATGTTAATTGTAACCTTGGTTAGGGGGATTGATCAGGGGCGGTCAGAGGGAAGGGGGCCGGTCTGGGGCTGGTCGGGGGACTGGCAAAGGGGGACGGGGGCTGGTTAGGGAGCTGATCAGACAGCTGGTTACATAACCGGTGAATGAGTGGTCAAGGAGGTGGTGAGAGAAACTAATCAAAGAGCTGATCACAAGTTGTTAGAAAGCTAATCAGAGTGATAATCAGAGAGCTGGTCAGAGTGATAATCAGAAAGCTCATCAGAGAGAGAGACGTCAAATTGGTCTGGGAGGAATTCGTCAATAATGATGTAGCGATGTTGGACATATGTGCTTGATAATGTTGAGGTCTTGATAATATTCTGTTGATAATAATGAAGTCTGTGATAATGATGAAGTCTTGGATAATGATGAAGTCTTGGATAATAATAAAGTCTTTGATAATGATGAAGTCTTGGATAATAATAAAGTCTTTGATAATGATGAAGTCTTGGATAATGATGAAGTCTTGGATAATAATAAAGTCTTTGATAATGATGAAGTCTTGGATAATGATGAAGTCTTGGATAATAATAAAGTCTTTGATAATGAAGTCTTGGATAATGATGAAGTCTTGGATAATGATGAGATCGTTAATATTGATGAAGTGATAGATAATAATAATAATAATAATGTATTAAGGATGGTCAATCTTCTGACCTGGGATCAGAAGATTGTTTCCAGAGCAGGTTAGACAAATATATGAGTTTTGGTTGGATATAAATGCAATTTCCGCTGTTCTAATGTTCTTTATTCTTAATGGAGTCTTTATCATAATAACATTTTGATAATAATGCTTATTTAATGATATATTAAGCAACTGACTAGTATGCCGGTATGCTTGAATGAAGGTGAAAGAAACATTTAAAGGTGAAGCAAAGAATGAAGGTGAAAGAATTTTACATAAATTTCACAAATACACAAGTGTCTCTATATAATCTATAATACTCTTTCTATTAGTTGTCTGTCTGTTGATATTTGAGTAATTATACATATAGTTTTACTTTATTAAAATTCATCCTATCATTAAAATCCCGAGAATGGTTAGTGACTGAAACAAGGATCTCAGGCTTCAGCAGGAAGCAGTCGTGCCGTGGAGAAGGTCGTCAGCTGGTGACAACATGGTCGATGGTACAGGAGACCCAGCAACTGCTCGAAAAGAATTCAGGGTTCCCAGACCGCGAGAAGTGGGACTTCAAGCCGCGTTAGTCAACCTGTCACTCAGGAGGGCGAGTACGAAAGGCCAATTGAGTGACCTTTAAGCCGCTTCTGGGGGTTGAGGCGACCTGAGACAAACGGAGGTTGTTCCAGTCGACGAATGACAGTCTGTGAGGGAATCGACAGACCAGTAAACCATTGTCTGAGATTTTCTGTCGACCCTGCCACCGTGAATGTAGTTTGCATAGCGTCTGGCGTTAAGTCCACATCTTAACTTTGTAAACTGTTTACCTGGGGTAATGACTGAGAATGTGTACCACCATCTAAGCTTAAGCTGGGACCAAGTACCACTACTTTGAAGTCAACCTGACAGCGGCAGTGTGAGCTGGCCAGGTGAACCACCTTTGGGTGGTAGTCAGGTCGGAAGTAACGGTGCCCTGGGCATTGATGGACGGGAAGAGGATGTGGCCCAGGGGCCGCTTGGCCTTATGGCACTCCTTAATAGGTACTGTGTATGTGTACTCCACACTGAGGTACACTGGCTGGGGTGTGTACCCCCACTCCCTGTGTGACGGGCATATGTACCCCACACTGAGGAACACTTGGGGAGCCGGTCGGCCGAGCGGACAGCACACTGGACTTGTGATCCTGTGGTCCTGGGTTCGATCCCAGGCGCCGGCGAGAAACAAATGGGCAGAGTTTCTTTCACCCTATGCCCCTGTTATCTAGCAGTAAAATAGGTACCTAGGTGTTAGCCAGCTGTCACGGGCTGCTTCCTGGGGGTGGAGGCCTGGTCGAGGACCGGGCCTCGGGGACACTAAAAAGCCCCGAAATCATCTCAAGATAACACTGGCTGGGGTGTATGTACCCCCACTCCTGTGTGACATGCATATGTGCCCCACACTGGGGTACACTGGCTGGGGTGTGTGTACCCCAACTCCTGTGTGACGGGAGGGACGTACGGTGACAGTGGAGCCCCAGGTGGAGGGGGGAGTCACTATACAACAACCACTATAACTTGCCACTATAACTGGATTTTATTGAGGTGAGCTCAATAAAATCCAGACAAATTATTTGGTTTCACAATACCATCAACATTTTCAGAGACTATGTACAAATTGTTCAATAATGTTATTAGTGAAAAATCATCATTTGAGTAGTGATCAGATCCATGATCAATGAAACTATTCTTGATGCTCAAGAAAATGCTACGACGATAAAACAAGTTCAATTGTTTTTTCTAAGAGAGAGTTTAACGACAGTGGACGCAGGTGCAATTACGGACTAATAGCAGTATTACAGGTCACGAGGTGGACGAGATGGGCACGCAATAACTGTACTGGCTACTTGTGGTGGCTAGACCAGTACTGTGGTGGCTAGACCAGTACTGTGGTGGCTAGACCAGTACTGTGATGACTAGACCAGTACTGTGGTGGCTAGACCAGTACTGTGATGGCTAGACCAGTACTGTGGTGGCTAGACCAGTACTGTGGTGGCTAGACCAGTACTGTGGTGGCTAGACCAGTACTGTGGTGGCTAGACCTGTACTGTGGTGGCTAGACCAGTACTGTGGTGGCTAGACCAGTACTGTGATGACTAGACCAGTACTGTGGTGGCTAGACCAGTACTGTGGTGGCTAGACCTGTACTGTGGTGGCTAGACCAGTTCTGTGGTGGCTAGACCAGTACTGCGGTGGCTAGACCAGTACTGTGGTGGCTAGACCAGTACTGTGGTGGCTAGACCAGTACTGTGGTTGGCTAGACCAGTACTGTGGTGGCTAGACCTGTACTGTGGTGGCTAGACCAGTACTGTGGTGGCGAGACCAGTACTGTGGTGGCTAGACCAGTACTGTGGTGGCTAGACCAGTACTGTGGTGGCTAGACCTGTACTGTGGTGGCTAGACCAGTACTGTGGTGGCTAGACCAGTACTGTGGTGGCTAGACCAGTACTGTGGTGGCTAGACCAGTACTGTGGTGGCTAGCCCAGTACTGCGGTGGCTAGACCAGTACTATAGTGGCTAGACCAGTACTGTGGTGGCAAGACCAGTACTGTGGTGGCTAGACCTGTACAGTGGTAGCTAGACCAGTACTGTGGTGGCTAGACCAGTACTTTGGTGGCTAGACAAGTACTGTGTGGCTAGACCAGTACTGTGATGGCTAGACCAGTACTGTGGTGGCTAGACCAGTACTGTGGTGGCTAGACCAGTACTGTGGTGGCTAGACAAGTACTGTGGTGGCTAGACCAGTACTGTGGTGGCTAGACCAGTACTGTGGCGGCTAGACTATTACTGTGGTGGCTAGACCAGTATTGTGATGCCTAGACCAGTACTGTGGAGGCTAGACCAGTATTGTGATGCCTAGACCAGTACTGTGGTGGCTAGACCAGTATTGTGATGCCTAGACCAGTACTGTGGTGGCTAGACCAGTATTGTGATGCCTAGACCAGTACTGTGGTGGCTATACATTTACTGTAGTGGCTAGACCAGTACTGTGGTGACTATATATTTACTGTAGTGGCTAGACCAGTACTGTGGTGGCTAGACCAGTACTGTGGTATCTATACACTTACTGTAGTGGCTAGACCAGTACTGTGGTGGCTAGACCAGTACTGTGGTGGCTATACATTTACTGTACTGGCTAGACCAGTACTGTGGTGACTACACCAGTACTGTGGTGGCTATACATTTACTGTAGTGGCTAGACCAGTACTGTGGTGGCTACACCAGTACTGTGGTGGCTATACATTTGCTGTAGTGGCTAGACCAGTACTGAGGTGGCTACACCAGTACTGTGGCGGCTACACCAGTACTGTGGTGGCCAGACCAGTACTGTGGTGGCTACACCAGTACTGTGGTGGCTATACATTTACTGCAGTGGCTAGACCAGTACTGTGGTGGCTAGACCAGTACAGTGGTGGCTAGACCAGTATTGATGGGGGCTAGACCAGTACTGTGGTGGTTAGACCAGTACTGTGGTGGCTAGACCAGTACTATGGTGGTTAGACCTGTATTCTAATGGGTAGACCAATGCTGTGGTGGTTACACCTGTACTGTGGTGGCTAGACCAGTACTGTGGTGGCTAGACCAGTACTGTGGTGGCTAGACCAGTACTGTGATGACTAGACCAGTACTGTGGTGGCTAGACCTGTACTGTATTGGGTAGACCAGTACTGTGGTGGCTAGCCCAGTACTGCGGTGGCTAGACCAGTACTATAGTGGCTAGACCAGTACTGTGGTGGCTAGACCAGTACTGTGGTGGCTAGACCTGTACTGTGGTAGCTAGACCAGTACTGTGGTGGCTAGACCAGTACTTTGGTGGCTAGACCAGTACTGTGGTGGCTAGACCAGTACTGTGATGGCTAGACCAGTACTGTGGTGGCTAGACCAGTACTGTGGTGGCTAGACCAGTACTGTTGTAGCTAGCCCAGTACTGTGGTTGCTAGACCAGTACTGTGGTGGGTAGACCTGTACTGTGGTGGCTAGACCAGTACTGTGGTGGGTAGACCAGTACTGTGGTGGCTAGACTAGTACTGTGGTGGGTAGACCAGTACTGTGGTGGCTAGACCAGTACTGTGGTAGCTAGAGCAGTACTGTGGTGGCTTGACTTGTACTGTGGTGGTTAGATCAGTACTGTGGTCGTTAGACCTGTATTCTAATGGTTAGACCAGTACTGTGGTGGCTAGACCAGTACTGTGGCGGTTAGACCTGTATTCTAATGGTTAGACCAGTACTGTGGTGGTTAGACCTGTATTCTAATAGTTTCACGAGTACTGTGATGGTTAGACCAGTAGTGTGGTGGTTAGACCTGTATTCTAATAGTTAGACCAGTACTGTGGTGGTTAGACAAGTACTGTGGTGGTTAGACCTGTATTCTAACAGTTACACGAGTACTGTGATGGTTAGACCAGTACTGTGGTGGTTAGACCTATACTCTAATAGTTAGACCAGTACTGTGGTGGTTAGACCAGTACTGTGGTGGTTAGACCTGTATTCTAATTGTTAGACCAGTACTGTGGTGGTTAGACCTGTTTCTAATGGTTAGACCTGTACTGTGGTGGTAAGACCAGTACTGTGGTGGCTAGACCAGTAATGTGTTGGCAAGACCAGTATTGTGTTGGCTAGACCAGTACTGTGGTAATTAGACCTGTATTCTAATGATTAGACCAGTACTGTGGTGGTTACACCTGTACTGTGGTGGCTAGACCTGTACTGTGGTGGTTAGACCAGTACTGTGGTGGTTAGACCTGTTTGCTAATGGTTAGACATGTACTGTGGTGGTTAGACCAGCACTGTGGTGGCTAGACCAGTACTGTGGTGGCTCGCCCAGTACTGTGGTGGCTAGACCAGTATTGTGGTGGCTAGACCAGTACTATAGTGGCTAGACCATTACTGTGGTGGCTAGACCAGTATTGTGGTGGCTAGACCAGTACTGTGGTGGCTAGACCAGTACTGTGGTGGCTAGACCAGTACTGTGGTGGCTAGACCAGTATTGTGGTAGCTAGACCAGTACTATAGTGGCTACACCATTACTGTGGTGGCTAGACCAGTATTGTGGTGGCTAGACCAGTACTCTGTTGGCTAGACCTGTACTGTGGTAGCTACACCAGTACTGTGGTGGCTATACATTTACAGTAGTGACTAGACCAGTACTGTGGTGGCTACACCAGTACTGTGGTGGCTACACATTTACTGTAGTGACTAGACCAGTACTGTGGTGGCTAGACCAGTACAGTTATTGGTAGACTAGTACAGAGGTGGCTATACCAGTACTGTGGTGGCTAGACCAGTACAGTTATTCTTGACCAGTACAGAGGTGGCTAGACCAGTACAGAGGTGGCTACACAAGTACAGAGGTGGCTAGACCAGTACTGTGGTGGCTAGACCAGTACAGTTATTGCTAGACCAGTACAGAGGTGGCTAGACCAGTACAGAGGTGGCTAGACCAGTACTATATTGGCTAGACCATTACAGTTATGGGTAGACCAGTACTGTGGTGGCTAGACCAGTACAGTTATGGGTAGACCAGTACAGAGGTTGCTAGACAAGTACTGTTATGATTAGACCAGTACAGTTATTGCTAGACCAGTACAGAGGTTACGTAGAAAATATGGTACTCTGCATGGTGGAGTGTTAGACACTCTCACCGACCTTAGACAGAAATACTGGCTTCCTCAAGGTCGTCAAACAGTCAAATCAATTATTAAATTCTGTGTGATCTGCAAAAGATACGATGCTCGAGTGTGTCCTTATCCAGGACCTCCACCACTCCCTGAAGAAAGAGTGGTTCATCTTCGTACTTTTGAGACCACTGGTGTCGATTACACAGGAGCCTTGCTTCTCACTGGCAATCTAGATAAGATACCAGTGAAAGCTTACATTTGCCTCTTCACGTGTGCTACCACGCGAGGCGTACGTCTAGAAGTGACTTCGGATATGAGCGCTGAAGCCTTCATCCAAGCTTTTCGTAGATTTGCAGCTCGCAGATCCTGTCCCAAACTAATGATATCGGACAATGGTTCAAATTTTGTGGCAGGAGAAGCCTGTCTGCGAGAGGTATGGAATCATCCAGAAGTGCAGTCACTCCTGCAGAGACGACAATGCCAATGTTACACCAGCATGTGTGTTACACCAGCATGTGTGTTACACCAGCATGTGTGTTACATCAGAATGTGTGTTACACCAGCATGTGTGTTACATCAGCATGTGTGTTACATCAGAATGTGTGTTACACCAGCATGTGTGTTACATCAGCATGTGTGTTACACCAGCATGTGTGTTACATCAGAATGTGTGTTACACCAGCATGTGTGTTACATCAGCATGTGTGTTACACCAGCATGTGTGTTACATCAGAATGTGTGTTACACCAGCATGTGTGTTACACCAGCATGTGTGTTACATCAGAATGTGTGTTACACCAGCATGTGTGTTACATCAGCATGTGTGTTACACCAGCATGTGTGTTACACCAGCATGTGTGTTACACCAGCATGTGTGTTACACCAGCATGTGTGTTACACCAGCATGTGTGTTACACCAGCATATGTGTAACACGAGCATGCGTGTTATACAAGCATGTATGTTACACCAGCATGTGTGTTACACCAGCATGTGTGTTACACGAGCATGTGTGTTACACCAGCATGTGTGTTACACCAGCATGTGTGTTACACCAGCATGTGTGTTACACTAGCATGTGTGTTACACCAGCATGTGTGTTACACCAGCATGTGTGTTACACCAGCACGTGTGTTACACCAGCATGTGTGTTACACCAGCATGTGTGTTACACCAGCATGTGTGTTAAACCAGCATGTGTGTTACACCAGCATGTGTGATACAACAGCACGTGTGTTACACCAGCACGTGTGTTACACCAGCACGTGTGTTACACCAGCATGTGTGTTTCACCAGCATGTGTGTTACACTAGCATGTGTGTTACACCAGCATGTGCGTTACACCAACACGTGTGTTACACCAGCACGTGTGTTACACCAGCACGTGTGTTATACCAGCATATGTGTTACACCAGCACGTGTGTTACACTAGCACGTGTGTTACACCAGCATGTGTGTTACACTAGCATGTGTGCTACACCAGCATGTGTGTTTCACGAGTATGTGTGTTACACCAGCATGTGTGTTACACCAGCATGTGTGTTACACCAGCATGTGTGTTACACCAGAATGTGTGTTACACCAGCATGTGTGTTACACCAGCATGTGTGTTACACGAGCACGTGTGTTACACCAGCATGTGTGTTATACGAGCACGTGTGTTACACCAGCATGTGTGCTACACCAGCATGTGTGTTACACAAGCATGTGTGTTACACCAGCATGTGTGTTACACCAGCACGTGTGCTACACCAGCATGTGTGTTACACCAGCACGTGTGTTACACTAGCATGTGTGTTACACCAGCACGTGTGTTACACCAGCATGTGTGTTACACCAGCATGTGTGTTACACCAGCACGTGTGTTACACTAGCATGTGTGTTACACCAGCACGTGTGTTACACCAGCACGTGTGTTACACTAGCATGTGTGTTACACCAGCACGTGTGCTACACCAGCATGTGTGTTACACCAGCACGTGTGTTACACTAGCATGTGTGTTACACCAGCACGTGTGTTACACCAGCACGTGTGTTACACTAGCATGTGTGTTACACCAGCACGTGTGTTACACCAGCATGTGTGTTACACCAGCACGTGTGTTACACCAGCACGTGTGCTACACCAGCATGTGTGTTACACCAGCACGTGTGTTACACTAGCATGTGTGTTACACCAGCACGTGTGTTACACCAGCATGTGTGTTACACCAGCATGTGTGTTACACCAGCATGTCTGTTAAACCAGCATGTGTGTTACACCAGCATGTGTGTTACACCAGCACATGTGTTACACCAGCACGTGTGTTACACCAGCACGTGTGTTACACCAGCATGTGTGTTACACCAGCATGTGTGTTACACCAGCATGTGTGTTACATCAGAATGTGTGTTACACCAGCATGTGTGTTACACCAGCATGTGTGTTACACCAGCATGTGTGTTACACCAGCATGTGTGTTACACGAGCATGTGTGTTACACCAGCATGTGTGTTACACCAGCATGTGTGTTACACCAGCATGTGTGTTACACGAGCATGTGTGTTACACCAGCATGTGTGTTACACCAGCATGTGTGTTACACCAGCACGTGTGTTACACCAGCATGTGTGTTACACCAGCATGTGTGTTACACCAGCATGTGTGTTAAACCAGCATGTGTGTTACACCAGCATGTGTGATACAACAGCACGTGTGTTACACCAGCACGTGTGTTACACCAGCACGTGTGTTACACCAGCATGTGTGTTTCACCAGCATGTGTGTTACACTAGCATGTGTGTTACACCAGCATGTGCGTTACACCAACACGTGTGTTACACCAGCACGTGTGTTACACCAGCACGTGTGTTATACCAGCATATGTGTTACACCAGCACGTGTGTTACACTAGCACGTGTGTTACACCACCATGTGTGTTACACTAGCATGTGTGCTACACCAGCATGTGTGTTTCACGAGTATGTGTGTTACACCAGCATGTGTGTTACACCAGCATGTGTGTTACACCAGCATGTGTGTTACACCAGAATGTGTGTTACACCAGCATGTGTGTTACACCAGCATGTGTGTTACACGAGCACGTGTGTTACACCAGCATGTGTGTTACACCAGCATGTGTGTTACACCAGCATGTGTGTTACACAGGCATGTGTGTTACACCAGCATGTGTGTTATACAAGCATGTGTGTTACACCAGCATGTGTGTTACACAAGCATGTGTGTTACACCAGCATGTGTGTTACACCAGCATGTGTGTTACACAGGCATGTGTGTCATAGGAGCATGTGTGTTACACGAGCATGTGTGTTACACAGGCATGTGTGTTACACCAGCATGTGTGTTACACCAGCATGTGTGTTACACAGGCATGTGTGTCATAGGAGCATGTGTGTTACACCAGCATGTGTGTTACACAGGCATGTGTGTTACACCAGCATGTGTGTTATACAAGCATGTGTGTAACACGAGCATGTGTGTTACACCAGCATGTGTGTTACACGAGCACGTGTGTTATACAAGCATGTGTGTAACACGAGCATGTGTGTAACACGAGCATGTGTGTTACACCAGCACGTGTGTTACACCAGCACGTGTGTTACACCAGCATGTGTGTTACACCAGCATGTGTGTTACACCAGCATGTGTGTTACACCAGCATGTGTGTTACACCAGCACGTGTGTTACACCAGCACGTGTGTTACACCAGCATGTGTGTTACACGAGCACGTGTGTTACACCAGTACGTGTGTTACACCAGCATGTGTGTCAAACAAGCATGAGTGTGTCAGACGAGCATGAGTGTGTCAAACAAGCATGAGTATCAAACAAGCATATGTGTCAAACAAGCATGTGTGTCAAACAAGCATGAGTGTGTCAAACAAGCATGAGTGTGTCAAACAAGCATGAGTGTGTCAAACAAGCATGAGTATCAAACAAGCATGTGTGTCAAACAAGCATGTGTGTCAAACAAGCATGAGTGTCAAACAAGCATGTGTGTCAAACAAGCATGAGTATCAAACAAGCATGTGTGTCAAACAAGCATGTGTGTCAAACAAGCATTAGTGTCAAACAAGCATGAGTGTCAAACAAGCATGTGTGTCAAACAAGCAAGAGTGAGTCAAACAAGCATGAGTGTCAAACAAGCAAGAGTGAGTCAAACAAGCATGTGTGTCAAACAAGCATGAGTGTGCCAAACAAACATGAGTGTGTCAAACAAGCATGAGTGTGTCAAACAAGTATGAGTGTGTCAAACAAGCAAGTGTGTCAAACAAATATGTGTGTCAAACAAGCATGAGTGTGTCAAACAAGCATGAGTGTGTCAAACAAGCAAGTGTGTCAAACAAATATGTGTGTCAAACAAGCATGAGTGTGTCAAACAAGCATGTGTGTGTCAAACAAGCATGAGTGTGTCAAACAAACATGAGTGTCAAACAAGCATGTGTGTGTCAAACAAACATGAGTGTGTCAAACAAGCAAGAGTGAGTCAAACAAGCATGTGTGTCAAACAAGCATGTGTGTCAAACAAGCATGAGTGTGCCAAACAAACATGAGTGTGTCAAACAAGCATGAGTGTGTCAAACAAGCATGAGTGTGTCAAACAAGCATGAGTGTGTCAAACAAGCAAGTGTGTCAAACAAATATGTGTGTCAAACAAGCATGAGTGTGTCAAACAAGCAAGTGTGTCAAACAAATATGTGTGTCAAACAAGCATGAGTGTGTCAAACAAGCATGAGTGTGTCAAACAAGCAAGTGTGTCAAACAAATATGTGTGTCAAACAAGCATGAGTGTGTCAAACAAGCATGTGTGTGTCAAACAAGCATGAGTGTGTCAAACAAACATGAGTGTCAAACAAGCATGTGTGTCAAACAAGCATGAGTGTGTCAAACAAGCAAGTGTGTCAAACAAGCATGTGTGTCAAACAAGCATGAGTGTGTCAAACAAGCATGTGATGTCAAACAAGCATGTGTGTCAAACAAGCATGTGTGTCAAACAAGCATGTGTGTGTCAAACAAGCATGTGTGTCAAACAAGCATGTGTGTCAAACAAGCATGAGTGTCAAACAAGCATGTGTGTCAAACAAGCATGTGTGTCAAACAAGCATGAGTATCAAACAAGCATGAGTGTGTCAAACAAGCATGTGTGTCAAACAAGCATGTGTGTCAAACAAGCATGAGTTTCAAACAAGCATGTGTGTCAAACAAGCATGTGTGTCAAACAAGCATGTGTGTCAAACAAGCATGAGTGTCAAACAAGCATGTGTGTCAAACAAGCATGTGTGTCAAACAAGCATGAGTATCAAACAAGCATGTGTGTCAAACAAGCATGTGTGTCAAACAAACATGAGTATCAAACAAGCATGTGTGTCAAACAAGCATGTGTGTCAAACAAGCATGAGTGTCAAACAAGCATGTGTGCCAAACAAGCATGAGTATCAAACAAGCATGAGTGTGTCAAACAAGCATGTGTGTCAAACAAGCATGTGTGTCAAACAAGCATGAGTGTCAAACAAGCATGTGTGTCAAACAAGCATGAGTATCAAACAAGCATGTGTGTCAAACAAGCATGTGTGTCAAACAAGCATGAGTGTCAAACAAGCATGAGTATCAAACAAGCATGTGTGTCAAACAAGCATGTGTGTCAAACAAGCATGAGTGTCAAACAAGCATGTGTGTCAAACAAGCATGTGTGTCAAACAAACATGAGTATCAAACAAGCATGTGTGTCAAACAAGCATGAGTATCAAACAAGCATGTGTGTCAAACAAGCATGAGTGTCAAACAAGCATGAGTGTCAAACAAGCATGAGTGTCAAACAAACATGTGTGCCAAACAAGCATGAGTGTGTCAAACAAGCATGTGTGGCAAACAAGCATGAGTATCAAACAAGCATGAGTGTCAAACAAGCATGAGTATCAAACAAGCATGTGTGTCAAACAAGCATGTGTGTCAAACAAGCATGTGTGTGTCAAACAAGCATGTGTGTCAAACAAGCATGAGTATCAAACAAGCATGTGTGTCAAACAAGCATGTGTGTGTCAAACAAGCATGTGTGTCAAACAAGCATGAGTATCAAACAAGCATGTGTGTCAAACAAGAATGTGTGTCAAACAAGCATGAGTGTCAAACAGCATGAGTGTCAAACAAGCATGTGTGTGTCAAACAAGCATGTGTGTCAAACAAACATGAGTATCAAACAAGCATGTGTGTCAAACAAGCATGTGTGTCAAACAAGCATGTGTGTCAAACAAGCATGAGTATCAAACAAGCATGTGTGTCAAACAAGCATGAGTGTGTCAAACAAGCATGTGTGTCAAACAAGCATGTGTGTCAAACAAGCATGTGTGTCAAACAAGCATGAGTATCAAACAAGCATGTGTGTCAAACAAGCATGTGTGTCAAACAAGCATGAGTGTCAAACAAGCATGAGTGTCAAACAAGCATGTGTGTCAAACAAGCATGTGTGTCAACAAACATGAGTATCAAACAAGCATGTGTGTCAAACAAGCATGTGTGTCAAACAAGCATGTGTGTCAAACAAGCATGAGTATCAAACAAGCATGTGTGTCAAACAAGCATGAGTGTCAAACAAGCATGAGTGTGTCAAACAAGCATGAGTGTCAAACAAGCTGAGTGTCAAACAAGCATGAGTGTCAAACAAGCATCGTTGTGAGACGCAACATGTACCATAAGACAATCACTCCATTCCCATTATCCAACAATACAGTGGCCAACACATAATAGTGCCAGAGATAAGACTAGTGCCAGAGATAAGACTGGTGCCGGAGATAAGACTGGTGCCAGAGATAAGACTGGTGCCAGAGATAAGACTGGTACCAGAGATAAGACTGGTGCCAGAGATAAAACTAGCGCAGAGATGAGACTGGTGACAGAGATAAGACTAGTGCCAGAGATAAACTGGTGCCAGAGATAAGACTGGTGCCAGAGATAAGACTGGTGCCAGTGATAAGACTGGTGCCAGAGATAAGACACTAGCCAGAGATAAGACTGATGGATGAGAGAAGATATTTGAGCTGTGAAGAGTGGGTAAAATCATTATTCTAATCGACAAAAGAAAATAGACAAAAGGAGCTATGGTCACGACATTAATAGTACTAACGGAACTGACAATGTTAATAAAAATGTAAGTTGTAAGCAAGTGTATTGAAAGAGAATGGTTATCATAAATCAAGAAGAATCCGGACTCACATGTGACCCTCATTGGGGTTTAAGAACCCCGAGTGTAGTTAAAGTGAGGGTGTAGCAGTGGTAGTGAAACTGTTCACTTACGACCCGAGAGAATAATGTAAAATAAATAAGTAGAAGAACGTTGATGACCAAACCACACATCAGAAGATGGAGAGACGACGACGACGTTTCCGTCCCTCATGGACCATTACCAAGTCGTGTGTTGCGCCAGTATCTACACCTCACGCACCTAATAATGGTCCAGTACGGACCGAAACGTCGTCGTTGCTTTCATCGTCTGGTGTGTGGTTTGGTCAACATATCTTCAGCCACGTTGTTGTGACTCATCGTCTGGATATAGGTGGAACGTTACACAATATCAGAACAGGTGAACAAAAAACATTTCTGGTAACGGAAGGGAAGATTTACACCCTGCTCGCGAACTGCAGGAGCGGTGTTCCGTGAGAGGGAGGACATGGATTCTGGAAAAGGGCTGAGCAACTGAGAGGAAGGGAGATAAGAGAGAGAGGCAAGGAAAGGGAAACCATACGTTAGCGAAAGTAATGGGTTGGAACCGAAATTCTGAAAAGCTCGTGTCTTCTGAACCAGGAGCCTTCGCAGGGATTTAGATGCCTGAAGAGAGAGAGAAAAAAAGGAAAAAATTTCAAACACAGTAAAGAGCAGTGGGTTTCGGAGAAGAATGGCGAGTCTTCGATGTGGAGGAAGATCACCAGGTTCAACACTCTTGTCAGGAGTGCAAGGAATTGAGGTCAAGTTTCTTGCATTGTGAGGCAGTTTGCTAAAGTGAGGTAGAGTTTAGCTATTGGTGAAATGATTCGTGGTGAAAGCTTAAAGGTAAACCGACTTAGCAAGGGATCACGGAGAGACAATGGTCTTACATAATATATATATATTCTGAAGACGCAAAATCTAGTTAGTCAATGACTATGATAATCTTTGTGACCTTTCATCATGATTTTATTGATTGAATAAAACAGTACTATCCACGTTTAATGTGCTTAGCAATATATATATATTATATATATATATATATATATATATATATATATATATATATATATATATATATATATATATATATATATATATATATGTGTGTGTATATCACGAAAATAAACACGTGATTAAGAATGTGACAATGTCAGACCACGGAGAAAAATGAAACAGGAAATTTCCTTAAGTACCTTCGTATATTAAATACATCTTCAGAAGGTCATTTTACAGATCGAGTGATGGGTATAAATAGGCAGGAAGGAGTGGTGAAGTAAGGTGAGGTACAAATACTTGGACAACGCAGACGGCCCATTGGCCCATCAGATGCACCCAATTGGCACATCCGATGTAGCCCAATGGCCCATCTGATACAGCAGACATACAAGCATAATATATAGGTAATTATAACATAAAGAAGTAAATATATACAATAAATTAGTGAGACAAATGTTTTTCAATGATTCTACTTAAATCGCCCTTTAGCTGATCTATTAGAAATGGATCTAAGTTATATAGACCACTGCTAATATTCAAATATACTTTCTTTGGTGATCTGTATCAAAGCAGATTCAATTATGTTCTGTTATAGGTGCTTTTACAATTTGTTATTGAAGAAGCACTCTCCAATCAATTTGGTGAGCTTTTTCTGACAAATGCACAAAACAAAGCATTAGACAATTGGCCATGTCCTTACAGAGTATTTATGTTGCGATATTCTACATTTTAAATCTTTAGATGTTTAAAAACATATATATATATATATATTATATATATATATATATATATATATATAATATATATATATATATATATAATTATATATATATATATATATATATATATATATATATATATATATATTGGTGTATACTGGCAGCAGGTTTTCTTTCAAACATGTTTCATTGAATATGACCGCATATTCAGTGTTTATTATTTTCTGGTTTAGGGCTTCTATTCCTCTATCTATTTTCTTAGCATCAGGGCTTAATTGAAATAGGAGTTCTCCAAAACTCATTTTCGTACTTTTGAGGTGAAGAAAAGAAGTGATTTACTATAGAGTGTATTAGTGTATTACACTTATTTATATAATTTGCACACGTTTCGAACCTCCATGGTTCATTCTCAAGTGAACAGATCTTACAATACTATTGATTTTATAACCCGCACTGGGTCAGGTGATAATACAATAAAGGTGAAAACATGGGGGATACATAAGGGATAAATGTGAGGTGAAACATAGAGGCTGCAGAAGGCTTATTGGCCCATACGAGGCAGCTCCTATCTAAACACAAAGATTAATCCAGTGTAATTGGCCTATTATGTTGGACATTGTCTTCTGTGTTGGCATCGATATGTTCTTGTCTTGTCCTTACTCTCATGGTGGGTAGAGTAAATAGTTCCGTGATTTGGGTGTCATGGTAGGTCGCTCTATTCTTATGTGAATTGCCTCAAGAATTTTGTAATCTTCTTGCATCTTGGGTTTTGTTTATTATGCAGGTATTCTTGTTCAACATTTCTCTGGTTAGAGTAATGTCATGGGCTTGTCTCATGTGATTCCTAGGGGCACCAGATTGAAGATGGCATGTCAAACGCCTCGTCAGCTTGGTCGACGTCATACCTATGTACTTACATTGAAGGTTATATATATATATATATATATATATATATATATATATATATATATATATATATATATAATATATATATATATATATATATATATATATATAACTGAAAACTCACAACCCCAGAAGTGACTCGAACCCATACTCCCCAGGAGCCACGCAACTGGTATGTACAAGACGCCTTAATCCACTTGACCATCACGACCGGACATAATGAGGTGATAGCCGAGGCTATTTGAACCACCCCACCGCCGGCACTCGGATAGTAATCTTGGGCATAGCATTTTACCAAATCACCTCATTCTTTGGGGCACACATGAGGAACACAAATGCGAACAAGCCTGAATGGTCCCCAGGACAATATGCAACTGAAAACTCACACCCCAGAAGTGACTCGAACCCATACTCCCAGGAGCCACGCAACTGGTATGTACAAGGACGCCTTAATCCACTTGACCATCACGACCGGACATAATGAGGTGATAGCCCGAGGCTATTTGAACCACCCCACCGCCGGCACTCGGATAGTAATCTTGGGCATAGCATTTTACCAAATCACCTCATTCTTTGGGGCACACGTGAGGAACACAAATGCGACAAGCCTGAATGGTCCCCAGGACAATATGCAACTGAAAACTCACACCCCAGAAGTGACTCGAACCCATACTCCCAGGAGCCACGCAACTGGTATGTACAAGACGCCTTAATCCACTTGACCATCACGACCGGACATATGAGGTGATAGCCGAGGCTATTTGAACCACCCCACCGCCGGCACTCGGATAGTAATCTTGGGCATAGCATTTTACCAAATCACCTCATTCTTTGGGGCACACGTGAGGACACAAATGCGAACAAGCCTGAATGGTCCCCAGGACAATATGCAACTGAAAACTCCACCCCAGAAGTGACTCGAACCCATACTCCCAGGAGCCACGCAACTGGTATGTACAAGACGCCTAATCCACTTGACCATCACGACCGGACATAATGAGGTGATAGCCGAGGCTATTTGAACCACCCACCGCCGGCACTCGGATAGTAATCTTGGGCATATCATTTTAGCAAATCACCTCATTCTTTGGGGCACCGTGAGGAACACAAATGCGAACAAGCCTGAATGGTCCCCAGGACAATATGCAACTGAAAACTCACACCCAGAAGTGACTCGAACCCATACTCCCAGGAGCCACTCAGTCCCCAAGAGGGCATTTGAAGGCATAGACGATGATGGTCTCTTTTAAAGCGTTTTGCTTTGTGTCTGGAGAGTTTCTCATGAGTAGGCTGGCCGTTTTTCTGGTTTTATAGAAAATAGTAGGTTTTATAGTAGGGCCAAAAAGGTGCGTTCTGGCAACTAGGTACGACATATATATATATATGACATATATATATATGTCGACATATATATATATATATATATATATATGTACATATATATATATGTACGACATATATATATATGTCGTACCTAATAGCCAGAACGCACTTGCTCAGCCTACTATGCATTGCCCGATTTGCCTAATAAGCCAAGTTTCATGAATTAATATATTTTCTCTAATTTTTTCTTATGAAATGATAAAGCTACCCATTTCATTGTGTATGCGGTCAATTTTTTTTTATTGGAGTTAAAATTAACGTAGATATATGACCGAACCTAACCAACCCTACCTAACCTATCTTTATAGTTTAGGTTAGGTTGGTAGCCGAAAACGTTAGGTTAGGGTTAGGTAGGTTAGGTAGTCGAAAAACAATTAATTCATGAAACTTGGCTATTAGGCAAATCGGGCCTTGCATAATAGGCTGAGAAGTGCGTTCTGGCTACTAGGTACGACATATATATATATATATATATATATATATATATATATATATATATATATATATATATATATATATATATATACAACTTTAGAACACTTTCCCACCAGGAGACTCGAACCCTAGCCAGCACAGAAGCCTTCCAGCAAACTGGCATAACAGGTACGCCTTAACCCTCTCCACCACCTGCTCAGACCCTTAAAAGAGATGGTAATTTCGGAGTATTTAAATACCACAAAGATCACCACCTCCCAAGAGCACTAGAGCAAGTGAGGGGTCATTTAGACGTTAATTTCATCAAGTCCCTGTTAATATGGGAAGACACAGTGTCTATGCTTAAGGCACAACTCTCCTAAACACGAGAGTCAAGTATACAACTTTAGAACACTTTCCCACCAGGAGACTCGAACCCTAGCCAGCACAGAAGCCTTCCAGCAACTGGCATAACAGGTACGCCTTAAACCCTCTCCACCACCTGCTCAGACCCCTAAAAGAGATGGTAATTTCGGAGTATTTAAATACCACAAAGATCACCACCTCCCAAGAGCACTAGAGCAAGTGAGGGGTCATTTAGACGTTAATTTCATCAAGTCCCTGTTAATATGGGAAGACACAGTGTCTATGCTTAAGGCACAACTCTCCTAAATACGAGAGTCAAGTATACAACTTTAGAACACTTTCCCACCAGGAGACTCGAACCCTAGCCAGCACAGAAGCCTTCCAGCAACTGGCATAACAGGTACGCCTTAACCCTCTCCACCACCTGCTCAGACCCTTAAAAGAGATGGTAATTTCGGAGTATTTAAATACCACAAAGATCACCACCTCCCAAGAGCACTAGAGCAAGTGAGGGGTCATTTAGACGTTAATTTCATCAAGTCCCTGTTAATATGGGAAGACACAGTGTCTATGCTTAAGGCACAACTCTCCTAAACACGAGAGTCAAGTATACAACTTTAGAACACTTTCCCACCAGGAGACTCGAACCCTAGCCAGCACAGAAGCCTTCCAGCAACTGGCATAACAGGTACGCCTTAACCCTCTCCACCACCTGCTCAGACCCTTAAAAGAGATGGTAATTTCGGAGTATTTAAATACCACAAAGATCACCACCTCCCAAGAGCACTAGAGCAAGTGAGGGGTCATTTAGACGTTAATTTCATCAAGTCCCTGTTAATATGGGAAGACACAGTGTCTATGCTTAAGGCACAACTCTCCTAAACACGAGAGTCAAGTATACAACTTTAGAACACTTTCCCACCAGGAGACTCGAACCCTAGCCAGCACAGAAGCCTTCCAGCAACTGGCATAACAGGTACGCCTTAACCCTCTCCACCACCTGCTCAGACCCTTAAAAGAGATGGTAATTTCGGAGTATTTAAATACCACAAAGATCACCACCTCCCAAGAGCACTAGAGCAAGTGAGGGGTCATTTAGACGTTAATTTCATCAAGTCCCTGTTAATATGGGAAGACACAGTGTCTATGCTTAAGGCACAACTCTCCTAAACACGAGAGTCAAGTATACAACTTTAGAACACTTTCCCACCAGGAGACTCGAACCCTAGCCAGCACAGAAGCCTTCCAGCAACTGGCATAACAGGTACGCCTTAACCCTCTCCACCCTTAACCCTTATATATATATATATATATATATATATATATATATATATATATATATATATATATATATATATATATATATATATATATATATATATATATATATATAATATAT
>NC_091196.1:11493694-11511194 GCF_040958095.1 Procambarus clarkii
ATATGAAGAAGAACTCAAGGCAGGTTGGAACATTTTCACAGGATAATTGAATCAGAACAAATAGCAAGTACATCAAATAAAGTAGATAATGTTATGGATGATCTGGATCTTTTTGAGAATAAATGTAAAGCCAGATTAGATCCTTTAATCAACAAGGATAAAGCTTCACCCACTACAGCTTCACCCAATAATATACCACCAGAAATTAAGCAGTTTTCAGACAATTTATCCACAATCTCTGTGGTTTCTGAAAACCCAATACCTGAAGCTACTAAGTTAACATGCCTCCAAACTAGAGGTGAAGCTGAACCAGTAGTAGAAAATGTAAATGAAAATAGCAACAGCACTAATTTCCCAGTCCAGCCTCCTAGGAATAATGCTGGCAATGAGAAAACTGTCATACATCTAGTACTACAATTGCTGGATTTACCTGAACCTGATCAGACTGCTGACTCATTACAATCCTTCAGCATGGAGTTTGAGTCACTACTAAGAACATTCAGACTTAAGGTTGATATAACTACTAGTGAATGGATGACCAAAGTAGTCCTTCAACGAAAATTGTCCAGCGATATACTAGATGAATTATATGCACATCAACATAACACCATCCTGACAGTACAGGACATCACTGAAGGTTTACATTCCATCATAAACAAACGACGAGCAAATGAGGAAGTTAAAGCCTCTTGCAAGCCTTCAGAAATAGAAAATAATAGTCAATTAAAGGGTAAAACAACTACCCCAAATAAACATCAACCAATTACTCAAACATCAAGTTGCAGAAAATCTGACAATGCAGCAGCATCCTCCAAGCCTACTGTTACTAGTTCACCCAAACCGGTAACTTCCAAACGTGCAGTAGGCTGGGGGACATGTATGTTCTGCAAAAAGAAACATTCAACATACCGTTGTGCTAATTATCCAACCAGAGACACTCGTATTGAGCGACTCCAGGAATTAGGGAGATGTGCAAGGTGTCTCAAGTCACACAACATAGACTATTGTGATACCCAATTCAACACCTGCAACAGGTGTAGAAGGGGTAGGCACCATGCAGCACTGCAAATATACGAAATTAACGTATTCAAGACCCAAGGTGGAAGATAGCATTCCCACCACAGTACAGTACTGCAAGGTGCAACAAACAGTGTCCAATCGGCAAAGTCTAAAGGTAATACGACTTTGCCTACTTCCCAAATTACCATCCTGAATAAGAGGGCCAAGGTCCATACCCGTGGGTTGTTTGACCAAGGATCCCAGAGAACATATGTCACTAAAAAGCTGGCAGATGAATTACAATTAAGGCCTGTAGCCCAGATGTCATTCAACATCTCAGGGTTTGTAACAGATGCAGGACCTCAAGTCTACCAGGTGGTACAACCATCAGTACGTTTAGGCAGGTACGTCTGTAGAGTACAAGCCATTGTGGTGGACAAAATACCAGTAGACCTACAAGTTCAAGGTCTGAGAGCAACAGCCAAATTCCTGAGAAATAGGGGAATAAAATTGGCAGATAATATTAAGTCTGATCACCTCACCGACTTCGGTCTCCTTGTTGGGACAGACTATTGCCATCGATTCATCGGTAGCCCTACTAAATATCAGGGCATAACCATGTTAAACTCTGCAGGAGGTAAATTACTCTCAGGCCCAGTATCAAGCCTGAGGAGACCTATGCCTGCAGATAAACAATACCAATAGAAATCTAAATTTGTCAGCTGATTATATTTCTCCAGTAGCATTATACTAAGGAGATTACAGCTGACTATACCAACAGAGGTTGATGTTAGTGTCATCATTTGAAGCTGGAGATGAGTTCATGAGGCCTCGGTGGCAAATCAGTGAACAGTAGCCTAAAACAGCTACAAGTCACTGCGACCAATGTCACTGAACCCACTGCAGTCTCAGAACCATACTTTACTTTAATGATGAGCTATTCAATCTTCTGAATCAATTAACTAAATTAAACCCCAATAAATCTGATGACTGATTTGATACATTTATTATTTAATCAAGATGTATTCCATGGGCCTCAGTGTTTATATATCAGTGACCAGTTACCTGAACAAACTTCAAGTTATATCTAATGTCACTGATCTCACTGCAGTCCCTGAATCATACTTGACTGAAGTACTTGATCACATTCAGTCTTCTGGGTTAAATAATATGTATAAGGCTTGAATATTAGCCTTTCAAGAGTTGACAGGGAAATGAAATCGCATTAGACTTCTAACCCCTACAACTCTATTACGGGACATCCGTCCTGTACGAACAGACGCACAAATGTGTGATTACTAACTACTAACATCAAATTAATCTAATAATTCGAAGGAGGAGTATCGGTGTTCGTCTGTTCTAAAGAGGACTTCGACCCGTGAGCAGCCCCTGGGGAATTATGTCGGAAAATCCGACACCATTTTATATCATACAGATAATAGCTGTATTGTATAAACAAGTTAACCATAGAAAACGTAACTTGTAGTGGAATTACCGTCTAAAGAAAACGGGATATCATCACCACATACTATTATAATTCACCACCTATTATGGTGGGAATTATTCTTAAATACATTAGTCTTTGGACTTTACCATCATAAACCATCTCATATAAATTAACTTAATTATCAATATTAAAGTAGAGTAAATGTGACCCTTCTATCACTTTCTGAAATCTGGACAATGTAAGCCAGGCGTCAGGGTGAGGAAGGAGGGCAGCCATTGTTGTTGATACTAGACCAGAGGCTCACACGGGAGCAAATTCGGCTCCTGTTAATTTTACTTGGACGTAGTGTTATGGAAACCAAAGGTGTACCATCTCCAACACGCTGTCATCAACTCAAGTTAAGTGTTCTTTCCGAAACCCATTATCTATTGTGACAATAATCTCCTTCAAGAGATTGAGCCTGCTCTTCCCTCCACAATTACGTCGTTACAACTATATAAAACTACTATGGAAGAAATGTCCAACAACGACAACAACACCAGCAAGGTTTGCCAGAGAGCAAAACGTATGCAGCCAGGGACACCTGCTCCGACTCAAACCGCCAAACTACCTGTCTTACTGCCGGCTCCCCGCTGATTGGTTGCCGGTCTGGCTGCAACTGCACTCGCCCCCCCCATACTACTTGATGTCTGGGGCCGCCACGACCTCAGTCCTCAGAATATTCCGTGCTTTCACAGCTAACACTTCTCCCTGCTAGACGTAAGCTTTAGCGTACGTATACTGAGAGAGGTGATAGCTTAAAGCCAATATTCCAGCACCTTTCATATACTTGTATATTGCACTTCTTGTTATTTTGTCTTAACGTAACTTTTCATTGTGTCATTTAATTATTCTTATTATTTTGATTGATTGATTTTATTATACGAATTTGTTTGTCCATTTTATTCATGTTTTATTTCTTTAACGTAATTAAAATTTCATTGTTAAAATTTACTTGTGTTTTGTGTGTCTTCTCCTTACCTTACCACAGACGAAGTTCCAGATTTTCTATTTTTTTTTAATACTATGTGACGAGGCCATACCCCTAGCTTTGAACAGCCGAACACCAACGCGTTACCGTCACATATTATATGGGGGCCTGTCCTAGGAGCTTCACTCAGGTACTGGTGCCAAGTGGTAATTTATGGTAAGCGTATTTAACTTTGTTAACGTAGCTTTACTATTTTTCATATTCAATTTCATTTTTTATAAGGTGCGGTGTATTGTGCATTACGAGAGTAACATATGGTGAAGGTGAGACAATTTTGGATTACGTGGTGACTGTAGGCCTCAGTCATACTCTTAATTGGTCATCTCTCCCTCCGTGTTATTACTCGTGTTTACCATCTTTGTCCCTTGAATATTTCTCATTTTTGACAGATCATCATATTGGTACCCTGGTACTGTGGTCTGCCCCGGTCAAGAGTACCCAATCTTCTGCAATCTGACTGTAGGAGGACAAAGAGGGCCATAGTTCCTCTAGCTCGAACTTTAGTTGCTGAATTGGGACCTCAGCAGCAGTTCTCGTCACCAGTTGACACCTCGCACTCCTACACGTCAGTCAGAGATGATGATACATACAACGGTAGGGAATTAGCTTACTTTTTCAGAGCACAAAAGTTCGCTAATTCTGTAAGTATCATATTAAATTCAGTAGGAAAAACTTGCTTTATGTCCTATAGAGACTTGGCAAGGTATGCCTACATCCTTGGACTACCAATTTTACTTTTGAGGCATTTAACTGTTTCATTTGTTTTCGAAACTCTGTTTCATTTGTTAGTAGGATTTTCTTGCCCTTATCCTCTTACATGAGTACCGGGTACAAGATTTCCTGCGCCCTTGATTTAATTTAATCATTTAACATCTTTTACTTAACTTTAATTGTTAAAGATCTCACTGGATAGGTATCAGTTGCCACGTTGTCCTGTTTCTGACATTCACTATTGAATATTCGTGTACCTTTATTTGCTAATTTCACCAAGTTTCGTCTCCAAGCTTTCCGTGCAAATCCAGCAGGTGAAATAGGGACTTTAAGTCGTGCCAAGAAGACTGAATTACAAACTCTTGCACATGAGTATCAACTAGAAGTTCCCTACCAAGCCAACAAAAATGACCTACACAACCTGTTGCTGGATTACTATTTAGAGCAAGGTAAGATAGACTCTGAAACTCATGAAACTTACTATATTGCAGAAAAAACTGATTTGGCAACGCTGAAACTCAAACTAGAGCTGGCCAAGATTGAACGTGAGCAGCAAAGAGAAGCAGCTGTCATACGAAGAGAAGAACAAGAACGAGAAATCGCCCTCAAGGAACGTGAGTTTGCAATGCTCCGTGAGCGGGAACAAGTACAGCTTGAAACAAAACGACGCGAGTTGGAGATGCAACGTGAACATGACAAGCAACAAGCGTCTCTGGCTCTAGAGTGTCGTCAAACGGGAATACACGTTGGAAACTTCACACCTCGCTCAACGCCAGCAAGCTACTGCCAATCTTCCCGTCAGTTTTAATATATCACATGCAAGTAAGTTAATGCCATCCTTTGTAGAAGCAGAAGTTGATGTGTTTTTCACCACCTTTGAAACCCTTGCTAATCAACTCAGTTGGCCTGTCGACCAATGGGCCACACTTCTCAGAGTCCATCTTACAGGTAGAGCTGCAGTCACACTTAGTACTTTGGCGTCTGAGAATGACTACCACACTCTGAAACAAGCAGTGTTGGACGCCTACCTCCTCTCTACTGAAAGTTATAGAAGGAAATTCCGTGACCACCTGAAGGCAAGTACCACTACCTTCCTCGAGTTTGCTAACACGAAACGGAGGTATTTCATGAAATGGCTGGAAGCAGCACAGGTCTCTACTTTTACAGAACTCGTCAACCTGATGCTTGTTGAAGAATTCTTGAGACGTGTGCCGCCTCCTGTCCGCCTCTACTTAGCAGATAAAGAAGAAACCGACTACCTGAAGTGTGCTAAGTCGGCTGACACTTACAGCCTCATCCACCGGCTGACACCTGAACCATCCTCCAGTAAGAAGTCGTGGTACAGTTACGAGAAAGTGAGCCCCGATCAAGCTGGTTCACAACTGTACTGCAGGTATTGTAGACTCTATGGACATACCATAGACAAGTGTGGTAAGTCTCAATACAAGGGAACCACTGAACAACAAAAACTCAAACCAACTCCTCCTAAGTCCGGTAAGCCTGTGATGAATGTTGGTGTTAATGTTAATGATCTTTCTCTTTTCAGTAACCACCTGTATACTGGAACTGTCTCTGCCAACGGTTCAAATCCGGAGGGACGTTTCAAATTGAAGATCTTGAGGGACACAGCGGCTCTACAATCGATCATCTTGAAGTCGGTTGTGCCCAACATCACCTACACCGGAGAAACTGTCTTCATCACTGACCTCACTGCTACCACTCCATACCCTCTCGCCAGAGTCCACCTGGATTGTCCCTACGTGAACGGGGAAGTCCAAGTCGCCGTCAGGGAAAAGCCTTTTCCCATGCCTGGAGTGCAACTTCTCCTAGGCAACGACTTGGCAGAAGACCTGCAACCGACCAACCTGATCGTCATGGACAAACCCCAGGTGTGTAACTCTGTGCCAATAAACCCTATTCTAGAGTATGTTCCAGCAGAGGTTCAAGAGAGTGATGAAGTTTCTCCTCCGGTTCTCGTGACCACCTGTGCACAAGCCGCACGTCCACAGCCAGCTGACTCTACTGCTACCGCTGTCCCTCAAGACCCTCAGAAACTCCCCCCGCATCTGACCAAGTTGGAGTTTCGTAAGTTGCAGAGGGAAGATCTTACTTTAACACCATTGTTTTTCCAGGCTGAGACTCAACCCGACAGTATTCGTGGGTTCTTCCTAGAGAACGACTTGCTCTACCGCAGATATAGACCCAGTAAACTGAAGGAGGACGACGATTGGGCCAACATCGAACAACTTGTGATTCCCACCAGCCTGCGGCCCACTATTCTACACCTGGCCCACGGAGCACTCTCCCACTACGGCTTCAACAAGACTTACCATGGAATTCGTCAAGACTACTACTGGCCAGGTATGGTAAATAACGTCAAACAGTACGTAAAACAGTGTCATACATGTCAGATGGCAGGCAAACCGAACATCTCCATTCCCAGAGCGCCACTGATTCCCATACAGGTGCCTGCGGAACCTTTCCACAGACTCATAATAGACTGTGTCGGTCCTTTACCTCGGACCAGTTCAGGTAACGCCTACATCCTAACCATCCTGTGTCCTACCACCAGATTTCCCATAGCAGTTCCAGTGAAGAACATCACGGCTGCTACGGTTATAAAACATCTATTGAAGATCTTCACTCAATACGGATTTCCCAGGGAGATTCAGAGCGACTGTGGTACCAACTTCACCAGTGATCTCTTCAAAAGGACACTGGAGGAGTTCAACATCAAACAGGTATTGTCCAGCCCCAATCATCCTGCTTCACAGGGTTCTCTTGAACGTAGTCATCAGACAATCAAAGCACTCTTGAAAAAGTTTTGTAGTGAAACCTCGAAGGATTGGGATAAGCAGATTGACCTTATAATGTGTATTTACAGAAGTCTCCCCAATGAGTCCCTAGGAGTATCTCCTTATGAGATGCTCTACGGCCGTAAGTGCCGTACTCCCCTTAAGGCTTTCAAAGACTCTCTCCGAGATGCCACCTTCAGTGAGCATCAGAATGTGCCCCAGTTTCTTCAAAACCTTCAACACATTCTAGAGAGAGTCCACCGTTTTGCCCATGATAATCTATTGAAAGCCCAGGAGAGAATGAAGACTCATTACGACCAGACCAGCAAAGTAAGAAAATTCAAGCCGGGAGACTTCGTCTTTGCATATTTCCCTATCCCAGGTTCACCTTTACAAAACAGGTTTTCAGGACCCTACTGCGTCAAAGAGTGCAGGAATAATAACAACTACGTAATAGAGACTCCAGATAGGCGGCGGAAGACCCAGCTGTGCCACGTCAACCTCCTGAAGCAATATAATGGTACTCCTCCCACTGTCCTGACTAACTGTTCTACCTTCACAGAACCCTACATCCACAGTGAGACCATCCCAGCTTCTCCTCCCGAAAGCACTGACAAGGAGTCAGCGCTTTCTAATTCCGAAATCCTTAATGATCTTCCCAAATGCTTTCAGGATAATAATCGTGCTCCTTTGCCCTATTCTAATTCCACTCTCACCTCGTCAGATAAGCCCTTCATCCTCCATGTCGACGCCAATGGTACCGACGTTGGTGGTGTAGTGATGCAGCAACGAGGCGAGAAGAATACACCTGTCAGCGACTACTGCTACAAGGAACTCCGGAACAATTGGCAAGGAGCTACTCTTCCTCATCCTGAAGCTTCAGCACTTCACTCCACACCTGAAAAGTGCTCGGTCCACCATCAACACGGACCACACCACCCTACACCTCCTGCAGCACGCCCACTTCTCATCTCAACGTCTTCTACTATGGGCTTGCTAACTGCAGAAATTCAACCTGGAGACATGCTATACCAAGAGTCCGACAACATCTTAGCCCATGATCTCTCCAGAGTTTATGAAGTAGAAGCGACTCCATCTAATACTCCACCACATAACGACGTACTTCTTCCAGAACCGCAGGCTTCGGGGGAGAGTTGTGACAATAATCTCCTTCAAGAGATTGAGCCTGCTCTTCCCTCCACAATTACGTCGTTACAACTATATAAAACTACTATGGAAGAAATGTCCAACAACGACAACAACACCAGCAAGGTTTGCCAGAGAGCAAAACGTATGCAGCCGGGGACACCTGCTCAGACTCAAACCGCCAAACTACCTGTCTTACTGCCGGCTCCCCGCTGATTGGTCGCCGGTCTGGCTGCAACTGCACTCGCCCCCCCATACTACTTGATGTCTGGGGCCGCCACGACCTCAGTCCTCAGAATATTCCGTGCTTTCACAGCTAACACTTCTCCCTGCTAGACGTAAGCTTTAGCGTACGTATACTGAGAGAGGTGATAGCTTAAAGCCAATATTCCAGCACCTTTCATATACTTGTATATTGCACTTCTTGTTATTTTGTCTTAACGTAACTTTTCATTGTGTCATTTAATTATTCTTATTATTTTGATTGATTGATTTTATTATACGAATTTGTTTGTCCATTTTATTCATGTTTTATTTCTTTAACGTAATTAAAATTTCATTGTTAAAATTTACTTGTGTTTTGTGTGTCTTCTCCTTACCTTACCACAGACGAAGTTCCAGATTTTCTATTTTTTTTTAATACTATGTGACGAGGCCATACCCCTAGCTTTGAACAGCCGAACACCAACGCGTTACCGTCACACTATCATTAGTGGCCATTAATGTCATTGGGTAGGGTTAGCCCGTTAGATCACGAAATCGCCTCATACTAAAGGTAATTAAGCCAGGTCTTTAATGTTCCATGTATAGTGTTTTCTCTGACATAGCTTGTCATATATAGGTATCTGGCTTTACAGCTAGCGCCCTTTTGACAGGTCAAGACGAGGAAGCAAGATTTTGTGCACCAGTTACTGGGTGATGGAAGCTACCTCAAAGAGGATAATTTGGTGTCTACACCCTAGTTATACCTGGTGGACTAACCTGCTGTACTATAAGATAAGGAACCTTTTCAATGTATGTAGTCTAATACTGTAGTTTGATTGGCTGCATATATATAAATTTAATTAATATAAACCCCCCTAATGTGTAGAGGATCGATTTGTGAGATTAAGAGATTATTGCAGAAATACAGTCCACTTATCATTATACAAATTGCTATCGAAGTATATAAATTAACGTAAATATAAATTCATATAAATTAAATAAATATAAATCTCACAGGTCGGTTCCCACAATATCCATGACCACCACTGTAGCCACCACCACTGTAGCCATCACCACCACCACCACTGTAGCTATCACCACCAGTATTGTAGCAATCATCACCACTGTAGTCACCACCACCACTGTAGCAACCACCACCACCACTGTAGCCCCCACCACCACTGTTGCAATCACCACCACTGTAGCCACTACCACCCCACCACTGTAGCCATCACCACCACTGTAGCCATCACCACCTCCACCACTGTAGCCACCACCACCACTGTAGCCATCACCACCACTGTAGCCATCACCACCTCCACCACTGTAGCCACCACCCCTATTGTAGCCATCACCACCACTACCATTGTCACCGCCACCACCACTGTAGCTATCTACACCATTGTAGCCACCACCACCACCACTGTAGCCACCTCCACCACTGTAGCCATCACCACCCCTGTAATTATCACCACCACCACCACTGTAGCTTCCACCACCACTGTAGCCATCACCACCACCATCACTGTAGCCACCACCACCATTGGAGTCTCCACCATTACTGTAGCCACCACCACTGTAGCCATCAACACCACTGTAGGTATCACCACCACAGTATCAATCACCACCACAGTATCAATCACCACACCACCACTGTAGCCATCACCACCACTGTAGCCACCACCACTGCAGCCACCACCACTGAAACCATAACCAGAACCACCACTGTAACCATCACCACCACTGAATCCATGACCACCACTGTAGCCATCACCATCAATACCACTGTAGCCATCACCACCAGCACTGTAGCCATCGCCATCACTGTAATCACCACCACCACTGTAGTCACCACCACCACTATAGCTTTCACCACCACCACTGTAGCATCCACCACCATTATTGTAGCCATCACCACCACTGTATCCACCATCACCACGACCACTGTAGCCACCACCACTGTACCCACAACCACCACTGTAGCCACCACCTCCACCACTGAAGCCATCACCACCACTTTAGCTATCACCACCACTGTAGCCATCACACCACTGTAGCCATCACCACCACTGTTGCCATCACTACAATGTAGCAACCACCACCACTGAAGCCACCACCACCACCATCACTGTAGCCAACACCACCGCCATCACTGCAGCCATTACCACCACTGTAAGCACTACCACCACTGTAGCCACCACCACCACCCACCACTGTAACCACTACGACCACTGTAGCCACCACCTCACCAATGTAACTACCACCACCACTGTAACCACCACCACCACTGTAGCCACACCCACCACTGTAGCCGCCACCATCACTGTAGCCATCACCACCATCACTACAGCCACCACCACCATTGTAGCTGGCACCACCACTGTAGCCATCGCACCACACACTGTAGCCATCACCACCACTGTAGCCATGAACACCACTGTAGCCATCACCACCACTGTAGCCACCACAATTGTAGCAATCACCACCAACACTGTAGTCATCACCACCACCACCACTGTAGCCACCACCATCACTGCAGCCACCACCACCGTCGTAGCCCCCACCACCACCACTGCAGTGCAGACACTACCACCATTGTAACCACCACCACCACTGTAGTCATCAACGCCACCATCATTTTAGTCACCACCACCACCACCACCACTGTAGCTATTACCACCACCACCACTGTAGTCATCAACGCCACGATAATTTTAGTCACCACCACCACCACCACCACTGTAGCTATTACCACCACCACCAATGTAACTACCACCACCACTACGTAGCCACTATCACCCACTGTAGCCACCGCCACCACCACTATAGCCACCACCATCACTACTGTAGCCATCACCACCACTTTTGCCACCACTACAGTAGCTATCATCTCCACTGTAGCCATCACCACCCACTGTAGCCACCACCACTGTAGCCATCACCACCACCACCACTGTAGCCACAACCTCTGAGGCCTTCACCACCAATGAGCCTTCACCACCCCTGTAGCTATCACAAACTTTGTAGCCACTATCACTGTAGCCATCACCACCACTGTAGCTATATCCACCACAGTAGCCACCACCACTATAGCCATTACCACCATCACCACTATAGCCAATTCCACTTCCACTGTAGCCATCACCACCACTATAGCCATCACCACCACTGTAGGCTCTACTACCAATGTTGTCATCACCACCACTGTAGCCATCAACACCACTGTAGTTATCACCACCACTGTAGCCACCACCACCACCACTGTAGCCAACACCACCACCACTGTAGCCATCACCGCGACTGTAGCCATCACTACTACTATAGACACCACCACCACTGTAGCCACCACCACCTCTGTAGCCACACCACCACAACTGTAGCCACCACCACCACCACTGTAGCCACCACTGCCACTGTAGAAACCACCACCATTGTAGCCACCACCATCACTGCAGCCACCACTGCCACTGTAGCCACCACTGCCACTGTAGCCACCATCACCACTGTAGCCACCGCCACCACCACTATAGCCACCGCCACCACTACTGTAGCCATCACCACCACTGTAGCTATCACCACCAATGTAGCCAACACCACTGTATCCATCATTACCACCACCACTGTAGCTATCACCACCACTGTAGCCACCACCATTGTAGCAATCATTACCACTGTAGGCAAACACTACCACTGTAGCCACCACCACCACTGTAGCCACCACCACTGTAGCCACCACCACCACTGTATCCACCACCACCACTACTGTAGCTACCATCACCACTGTTGCCACTACCACCATCACTAATGTATCCATCACCACCACTGTTGCAATCACCACCACTGTAGCTACCACCACTGTAGCCATCACCACCACTGTAGCTATCACTACCATTGTAGCCACCACCACTGTAGCCACCACCACGACTGTAACCTCCACCACCACTGTAGCCGTCATCACCACTGTAGCCATCAACACCACTGTAGGTATCACCACCACTGTATCAATCACCACCACCACTGTAGCCATCACCACCACTGTAGCCATCACCACCACTGTAGCCACCACCACTGTAACCACCACTGCCATAACCAGCACCACCACTGAAACCATCACCACCACTGTATCCATGACCACCACTGTAGCCATCACCATCAATACCACTGTAGCCATCACCACCTGCACTGTAGCCACACCACCACTGTAATCACCACCACCACTGTAGCCACCACCACCACTGTAGCCATCACCACCACTGTAGCCATCACTACCACTGTAGCCACCAACACTGTAGCCACCACCACTGTAGCCACCACCACTGAAGCCATAACCACCACCACCACTCTAACCATCACTACCACTATATCCTTGACCACCACTGTAGCCACCACCACTGTAGCTATCACGACCACCACCACTGTAGCCATCACCACCATACTGTAGCAATCACCACCACTGTAGTCACCACCACCACTGTAGCCACCACCACCACTGTAGCTCCCACCACCACTGTAGCAATCACCACCACTGTAGCCACTACCACCCCACCACTGTAGCCATCACACCCACTGTAGCCATCATTACCTCCCACTGTAGCCACTACCACCACTGTAGCCATCACCACCATAACCACTGTCACCACCACCACCACTGTAGCTATCTACACCATTGTAGCCACCACCACCACCACCATTGTAGCCACCTCCACCACTGTAGCCATCACCACCACTGTAGCCATCACCACCACCATCACTGTAGCCACCCCAACCACTGTAGCCTCCACCACCACTGTAGCCATCACCACCACCATCACTGTAGCCATCACTACCACCTTCACTGTAGCCACCACCACCACTGTAGCCATCACCACCACTGTAGGCATCACCACCACCATCACTGTAGCCACCACCACCACTGTAGCCACCACCACCACTGTAGCCACCACTGCCACTGTAGTCATCACCACCACCATCACTGTAGCCATCACTACCACCATCACTGTAGCCACCACCACCACTGTAGCCATCACCACCACTGTAGACATCACCACCACCATCACTGTAGCCACCACCACCACTGTAGCCACCACTACCACTGTAGTCATCACCACCACCACTGCAGCCACCACCACACTGTAGCTATCACCACACTGTAGCCATCACTACCCCCCACCATGTAACCACTCCACCACTGTAACCACCACCACCACCACTGTAGCCATCACCACCACTGTCGCCACCACCACCACCACTGTAGCCATCACCACCACTGTAGCCACTACCACCACTGTAGCCTTCACTACCACCACTACTGTAGCTTTCGCCACCATTACTGTAGCCTTCACCATCACTGTAGCCTTCACCACCACTGTAGTCACCACCACCACTGTAGCCAACAGAGTCCCCGGGGGTCACCAGAGACCCAGGGGGTCACCTGAGTCTTATAGGGTCACCAGAGGCCCCGGGGGTCACCTGAGACCCAGGGGGTCTCTAAAGACCAAGGGGGTCACCAGAGACGGGGGTCACCAGAGACCCAGGGGTCACCTGCCCCCCCCACGAGCACTACCCAGGGGGGTAGTGCTCGTGCTGAGACCCAGGGGGTCACCAGAGTCCCAGGGGGGTCACCAGAGTCCCAGGGGGTTCACCAAAGTACCAGGGGGTTACCAGAGTCCTTGTGGTTCACTAGAGCCTTCGGGGGTCACCAGAGTCCCAGGGGGTCACCAGAGTCCTTGGGTGTCACCAGAGTCCCAGGGGGTCACCAGAGTCCCTGGGTGTCACCAGAGTCCCAGGGTGTCACCAGAGTCCCAAGGGATCACCAAAGTCCCAGGGAGTCACCAAGAGTTCCAGGGGTCACCAAGAGTCCCAGGGGGTCACCAAGAGTTCCAGGGGGTCACCATGAGTTCCAGGGATCACCAAAGTCCCAGGGGGTCACCAAGAGTTCCAGGGGGTCACCAAGAGTCCCAGGGGGTCACCAGAGCCCCAGGGGTCACCAGAGTCCCGGGGGTCACCAAGAGTTCCACTGGGTCACCAAAGTCCCAGGAGGTCACCAAGAGTTCCGGGGTCACCAAGAGTTCCAGGGATCACCAAAGTCCCAGAGGGTCACCAAGAGTTCCAGGGGTCACCAAGAGTCCCAGGGGGTCACCAGAGCCCCAGGGGTCACCAGAGTCCCAGGGGTCACCAAGAGTCCCAGGAGATCACCAAGAGTCCCAGGGGTCACCAGAGTCCCCAGGGGGTCACTAAGAGTCCCAGGGGGTCACCAGAGTCCCTGGGGGGTCACTAAAAGTCCCAGGGGGGGTCACCAGAACCCCCTTCCCGACAAACACTGGGAAGGATCACACCTATTGATCACTCTGAAATTAATGGTTCTTGTGTATCTTAACAAAGATCTTGAGTAATTACAAGCTCTTAGGGATATTACCATCTTCCCAGACGCGCTAATATCCTATCGCCCTCCAATTACCTAATTGCAAGTGGACAGGTTGTAAGTCTTCATCAAAGACTTCCCGAAGTCCCTTAATCCCAGTAATCGCAAGACGCCCCTTCAGGCGGCTGGTCTAAATGGCTGGCAGGAGGAGGGAAGTAGAGATGGAGGCAGGGGCGGAGAAGAGAGAGGGAGGAGGTAGTGTAGGAGGGAGAGAGAGAGGATAGGAGGGTCTTCCTACCCTGATGTTGATGGACTTATATTCTGAGAGACAATATGACGGCTGGGTTCTTGTGTTTGGAGAGTAAAATGCTCCTCCTTTCTTTTCTGGAAGCTCCCTCACACACACACACACACCTATCCCTCCTCCCCCCCCCCCTTACTCACCCCATCCATTCTCCCCCAACCCCCCCCCCCCCTCACTCACGCCCATCTCCCATCCCCCAACCCCACATACACCTACGTCACCACCCAATGATTCCTCCCCCACTACCCCTCACAATCCCTCCATTTCCAAAATTTTCACCCCCAAAAAATATATATATATTATTCGAGGCACATAACATTCAATCAGCGCAATATTCCAGTATTCCCGGGCCATCAACTCTCATCAACTTCCACCCATCGGTGCCAATATAATTAGCGTCAGGAGTCGTGCCAGAGAAGATATTGTTAAATTTCAATATAGCCTTCACACTCGCCTACAGCACTTGATGCATAAACCAACACTGGTGGAGCGGGACGCCACACCCCAGGCACAGCTCTCCATAATTACTGGCCCGGGACGTGACCTGACATATTATTCAGGTCCTGGCATTCTACTTCTCCATGGTTGATGAAAGGGTAGTCGAATTTTAGTTTCAGGGGAAAACAAAATCGAATATTAAGTGCATTGTTACTTAGGCTGGAAATTATTTGGTTATGTATATTTAGATACTGTTAGGGTTTCTCTCCTTCCCCTCTTTCCTCCTAATCTTCCTCCTCTCACCCTCTCTCATCTTTCTTCATCTATACTCGCCTTGCTTTCCCTTGTCTTCCATCTTCCGCTTCTCCCATCTCTCTTTCCGTATCTCCTTGTCCACAATCTCCCTCTCTCCACCGTTCTTTTCTCTCTCCCCCATCATTCCCCTCTCTCCTGATCACTCACTTCTTCCACCCCTCGCCTCCTCTATCCATTTCTCTGCACCCTTTCTCCCACTCCCCCACACCACCCCCATCTCCTTTCATTACCCTCTTTCCCTATTAAGTGGAAGGTGTTGAGATTGTTACAATAGTTTCAATGCTTTTCGAATCCTCCGGCGAGTTTTCAGCGTCGGATCCTAAAGTTAAGGACTGACAGCATTGATAAAACACAAAGAAACTGTAGCTATTAGGCAAATAATTCGTTTGTCCCCTAAACCTATAATGTGGTTGTTGCACGCTGCTTTCTTTGTTCCTGTCTCACATTACAGGTTTTCCAAGAATTCTACAGCCTATTAATACAGCTTAGTCTGTTTTTAAAGGATATATATCCTTTAATATATGTAAAGGATATAATCCTTTATGTCATATATCAGTATGTCTGTATAATGGAGTGTTTTGTGTCTTTTCGAGGTTGAAGGCCAGGCGCTTGGCACTAGTGCCATTAACCTTTGTAGAGTTAATAGATGTTTTGTCTGGGTTTTCATAAAGGGGTCGAGATGGGGTCAAAACCTCCATGAAGGGAGGGGGGGCCACAGCCCCCAATAGCCCTCCACGAAGTTTGTGGATAAATTTTAGGCCCCAAGTTCGTAGACTTCGAAAGGCATTTCTCATCTTAAGCATTGCTCGAATATTGACTATTTTTCCTCAAAATGCCTAATGTGATGACTACTTAAACCTTTGTCCTAGAAATGTCCAAATAAACTGAATTTAGCTGCATTAAGGAAATTTACTTCCTGAATATACTCGCTTGAACATTGATGGGATATAGTTTGAGGCCGAGTGTTCAGTGTATGATTTCACGTTCATCTGTGTAAACGAATAGTATATGAACTGCAGTGTAAAGTTATTAACGTATTTATTGCACCTTGAAGATAGGTGCAGAAAAATTGTGGATAGATGTTGTTGAGTTGTGTAGCGTGGCTCGGCGAACCTGCACTTTATTGTGTTAATGCAGAACGAGTAAACACACGCATGATGAAGGAAAATGATAGGTTTTGGTTAGTTAGGCTGGATGAGATAAGTTAGGTTAAATAGGATAGGTTACGCAAGGTCAGGTTTGGTAAGGTTATGTTGTTGGATTGTGTTGTTATGTTGTTGTACAGAAGGCAAAACAACACTCTCCTTTGACTCGAGAGCAAAAAATATTGTGTAAGAGGGTGATATGATTTGGTTACAAGAGGAACATCAATTTTACAAAGAAATAATACAGAAAGGGTAAACACACAATAGGATAGGGTATGGTTGGAAAGTAGAGTCTCTTTCTCACTCTCTCACTCTCTCACTCTCTCTCTCTCTCTCTCTGTTATGGCCCTAATGGGTCGCAACTGGGTTCTTTTCTGATGTTAGTAGAGTTTGGGTATCCGGCCCCAAGTTAGTAGCGGCTTTCAAGGGGTGTTCCGTAACGCAAGTAAATTAAAGAGGAAGGGATACAAATATACTAAATTAAATATATTCACCACCACCAACAAATAAATATATAAACAGTCACACGGGGGTATAAATATTCAATGTGCAGAATCGTCTTCCTCTGAAGACACGGAATGTTCCACGGTGCTCAAGACGAGTAG
>NC_091196.1:11513694-11633694 GCF_040958095.1 Procambarus clarkii
CACGTCTGGCATAGGGAGCCGGTGGCTGAGCGGATAGAACACTGGACGCGTGACGTCTACCCCCAGGAAGCAGCCCGTGAAAGAAACAGAGGCATCAGGATGAAAGATTTCGGGGACACTAAAGCCCCGAAATCATCTCAAGATAACCTTGTCCAAAATCCTGAAGAAAGACGGAGAGCAGGCAATCCAGGAGAGGTGTGCGTACACATGACGGGAGCAACGTTGTGCTTCATATAAGGTTTTGCAGTCCCTGCTGTCTAGAAGTGAGACGCACTGAAGGGCTGTCGGTTTCCTGGCTGCCTTGTGGGCAAGGTTAAGCATGTGACACTTCATTGTCATTGAAGAGTCAAACTTCATTATTATGTCAGTTTCATCTGTGAACCGTAGGGTTTTGCCACCATTTGCAATCCTCTCCAACTTGAAATATGCACTCTAGTTATCATCATTGCCTGTGGGTTTTTTCAGCTGCAATTGTGACCAGCCATCTTCTCCTTCAGGCTTTAATCGCTTAAAATTTGTGATTGATGAGTCTTGCAGTGGTTGACATTTATTCATTTCCACATGTAAAGGCTAGCATGCAGTCGTTAACACAGGCACAGGGGCACCCGCACTAGGGGCACCGGTGGAAATTGAATGTCCAAATGAGCCATAACATTAGAAAGAATTTTTTCAGTGTCAGAATAGTAGACAAATGGAATGCATTAAGAAGTGACGTGGTGGAGGCAGACTCCATATACAATTTCAAGTGTAGCTATGATAGAGCCCAGTAGACTTAGGAACCTGTACACCAGTTGACTGACAGTTGTGAGGCAGGACCAAAGAGCTAGAGCTCAACCCCCGCAAGCACAACTAGGTAACACAACTGAGTAACTTGGTAAGTACAGGCTTGAGCTTCAGGGATGAGATGAAGTATATAGTTAAAATAGACCTTCGACAGAAGAGGGCGCAGTACACTACCCTGCGGAACATTGGCACCAATTTAGTGGCTTCCGGACTCTATTCCATTGTGGACTCCTCTTGAAGTAGTCCTCAATGGACTACTTCACAGTAGACACAATGGACTCTCAAGGCAGTCCTTTAATAGCACTAATTAGAGCCTGAGATGACTAGTTGTTACGGCATCAACACCATTGCTGGAGTGTTGGGTGGCGATATCCGTGCCATCTATGGACCTGCACTACAACTCCAGGTATTGGATGCAACGCAGATAACGCCATCTGTTGGCGGTGGCGTGGCATTGGTGAAAGGCTCCTGTTTCAAACCTTAGTTGGGAGATGAGGCTGATGTTTTTTTTTTTTTTTTTTTTTCTTTTTAGCAGGGATAATCCTGCGCGGGCCCTAAGCCTCTGGCTGGCCCACTAAGTGATGCTTGTTTCTGTTTTACTGGGCGGAGGATGAGTATGTATGACTCGTATGGTCGCTTCAGTAAGATTTTGCCATATGTGTTTAACAACTTCCTCTGCTCTGTTGAATCGAGGGTGAAATCTTAACGGGTTTGTAACTGCACTATGTTTGAGATAATGTTCCAGTGGTCTGTCGGGCATTTCTCCACAGTGTTGACATTTCCTCTCATCTTCCGGAACCTGTAAGCCTATTTCCATGCACATGGATATCCAAGCCTGATGCGATGTAAGTGCACTTCTGTTGTTCTACTGCCCCCGTTCATCAAACTAAGTGGTTCGTAGTTGGTCGAATTCTTGTACCAACCCGCAGACCCAGATGTTGCAACTGCTGTGTTGTGGTCACTGTACATCTTTCGCATTGCTCTGTTTCGAATTACTTTCTTCATCTGGGATAGACTCTGTGGTATGTAAATGTCTTCATTTCTCCTCTGAGTAGCAAGTTTTGCAGCTTCGTCTGCAATGTCATTACCTAATAGTCCCACATGACTTGGCACCCAGTTGATAAGTACCCGTCGGCCTTGTCGTTTGAGTGTGTGCATGAATGATAAGACATTTGTGATCAGATGGATGTTATCACATATGTGTTCCTGTTGCAAGGTTTCAATGGCGGTTCTCGAATCTGTATGGATGATAACATGTTGTCGGTGTTCAGCAAGAGCATGTTCCAAAGCCTTTGAATGGCTAGCATCTCAGTCTGTAAAGTCGAACACCCATTTGAGAGCCTCCAACTATATACAGAGTTTCCCGCTTTAACTGCAGCTCCGGTTTCTTGTCCCTGCTGGTCTACTGACCCATCCGTGAAGTAAGTGAAGCTGTCGGATGCCATGTTTGCTTCTATATGCATCTGTGCAATGTGACGTAGCAGATGAGGATGTGTCTGGTTCTTCTTTCCTTCAAGAGCCATAATCTGAAAGTCTGCTGGCAGAGATTCCCAAGGGGCTTGTATAACAAAGTCTGCATGTATGTCGTCGACACCCCTCTCAGTGACTGTGTTTGCCATATCGAACGTATCGATGGCGTTTATCGCACAATGGGTCCACCTGTTGCCATTGGAGGCTCTTCTGTCCCAGAGTTAGTGCTCCAGTGATCATATCTTTAAGTGAACTGATTCTAGGTCTAGTCAGTATCTTGGTCAGCATGCACGCAGCAATCCCTTTTACCCTTATTTCAATCTTCTTATCTTGAGGTTATCTTGAGATGATTTCGGGGCTTTAGTGTCCCCGCGGCCCGGTCCTCGACCAGGCCTCCACCCCTAGGAAGCAGCCCGTGACAGCTGACTAACTCCCAGGTACCTATTTACTGCTAGGTAACAGGAGCATTCAGGGTGAAAGAAACTTTGCCCATTTGTTTCTGCCTCGTGCGGGAATCGAACCCGCGCCACAGAATTACGAGTCCTGCGCGCTATCCACCAGGCTACGAGGCCCCCAATCGACGTTAGCTTTGTCTCTAGTCTTAGGTTCAGGATTTTAGTCCATCTGGGAGCACCTGTTATGACTCGCAATGCATCATTTTGAAGAACCTCAACGTTTGCCCACTGACCAGGAGAAAGAGTGAGTAAGGCAGGCACTGCATAATCAACTAGGGAACGAACGGCGTGTATGTAAAACATTCTCAACACTCTGTGTCCCGCTCCTAGACGGGGCCCTGTGATTGCTCTCATTATATTTATTCGTGACTTTGCTTTCTCCTTTAGATATTGAATTTGCTTATGGAATGTCATTTTAAAATCAATCCACACTCCGAGATATCGATATTGTGTAACCCACTGAAGGTTAATGTCTTGAATGCTTAGGTGCCTGTCTGGAGCCTTGCCACCTAGTCTCATCGCCTTAGACTTCTGTGCAGATATTTTTAGCCCTAAAACACTGCATTCAGATGTCACTTGATCTAAAGCACCTTGAGCTTTATTTAGAAGTGAAGGACCCGTAATGACTAATGCTAGATCATCAGCATAGCTTAGCAATGTAACCCCTTCTGGAAAGGACATGGTAACAAGGTTTTCCATAAGGATGTTAAAAAGACTAGGACTGAGGACTCCTCCTTGTGGAGTCCCATTCTCGTGCAAGTGGTAGTCCGACACTTGTCCTTGCAACTTTACTCTGGCATACCTGTGACTTAGGTAATCTTGAATCCATGCTAGCATTTTCCCCCTCACACCTTTTTTAACTAAGGTGTGTAGTATTGCTGGCGGGCTTGCAAGTTCAAACGCTTTTTCCAGATCAAGGAAGACCACTATAGCTGGACCCGAGTTAACTGTTCCTAGTAATGTTGCTATGCAGTTTGCAGTACCTACTCCTCTAGTGAAGCCAAATATGTGTTTATGAAGGTCTCCAGTCTTCCACAGTAGCCTATTTAAGACCATCCGTTCTGCAGTTTTACTAACGCATGATGTTAATGAAATGGGTCTGTAATTGCCAGGTTCATTCGGCTTAGGAATCGGGATGATGTCTGCTTTCTTCCAAGAGGGCGGTAGTCTGCCTTGCTGCCAAGACGCATTGATGACGTCCAATATCCCTCGGTCTCCAGCAGGACCGGCATGTGCGATCATTGAGTATGTAATGTTATTTGGCTTTTTTGGCTCTGCTTAGTTCCTGTTCGGTGAAGGGACAGTCACATTCGTCATTTATAGCTATGCCCTCATGAATGACTGTCATCCTCTCTTGTTTTAAGTGTTCTTGCTGCCTTCGGACCATTGCAGGAAGCTGATATGAAGCTGTTCTTTCTGCAAATAGGAGAGCAAGTCTCTCAGCCTCCTGCAATGGTTGAATACATGCCTGTGGCCGGGCTGGTCGACCTGATATAGTTTTAATCTGACCCCATATCTTGCCAAGACTACTATGTTCATTTAGAGTTTGACACCACTCAAACCATCTTGCCTCCTTTACTTCTCGAGAAACTCGCCTTGCTTCAGATATCACCGCTCGTAGCAGAGTTCTTCCTTCTGGTGTGGGTTTCTCTTTAGATGTTTTCTGAAGATATTGACTCTGTGGTTCTGTTCTTTAACGTCATTACTATAGAACCAATAGTTCTTTCGTTTCGTGTTACCTGTGATAATGATTGGAATAGCTTTGTTCGCAGCAGCTGCAACGGCTTCCTGCAGATTGGTCTCGTGTATGTTCAAATCCTCAGGTGGCGTGTACGTTGCATACCATTTTTCAAGTTCTTCTTGGTATACATTCCAATTGGCCTTTCCTAAATTCCACCTAGGCTGTGCAGGTGGTGTAGGAGGTCGTGCCAGGTTTAGTGTCGTGACAGTAGCATAGTGGTCACTGGTGATCACCGGGTCTACTTCCCACTTCTGATGCTGGAGTGCTGTTGAGATGAATGTAAGATCAAGGGAACCTCCTAGAATGTGAGTGGGTTCCCCAGTGTTGAGAAGTGTAATTTCAGGTACTTCTCGCAGAGCTGCAGCTAAATGGCGCCCATCTGCATTGGCTGGCCCAGTTGCACCTAACTCTTGATGATGAGCATTAAAAATCTCCAGCAATAATTAAATTTTCCTGCGTGGCCAAGGCAAGCACTGCCTCTGCTTCTAGTTTACGTCTAGGGGGCTTGTAGACGTTGTATATGAGGAGCTCAAAATTAGCCATATTCACTGTAACTGCTAATACCTCTACTCCATCCCCACATGAAACTGAGTCTATTTTCTTGCTGGGTATGGTGTTTCTGACTAGGGTCATTAATCCTCTTAGTCTTCCCTGCTCATACGGTATAACATAGTGCTGATATCCAGCTAATCTGAAGGTTTTCGTGGCTGGGAAAAGAGTTTCTTCCAAAACGATTATATCTGCTTTCGTGCTGATTGCAGCCTCCTGAAGCGTGTGTTTTTTATTTCCAAGACCTTGTATGTTCCACTGCAGAATTCGTAATGGCCAGACGACGGGTTCGGTTGGTGTTGCTTGTTCTACTAGAACTCCTCCTCTGAATCGACCTCTATATTCTCCGCCTCGCAAGTCGTGTCGCTGCAAATCGGACTGCATTGATAGTTCGTGGTCATCCCCGACGTTGTTGGAATCTGTGCATAACTGTGGTCCATCGCTATGTTGTTGGAAGTGCTGCAGGTCGGACTGATGATGATAACCTCTAGTGGGTGGCATAACGATATCAACGCCATCTAGGTTGTGCAAGCAAATGAAACTTCAGTGCCCCCGGTGGAAGGGTCTTATACTAAGGTCACCCAGTATAATGTCTTTCTAGCTAATGACGTTTATGTTCACTGAAGTGACGTAAAGAGGCGATTGCGCTGAGGGCAGTTCACCTTGAGCAGTTCAGAACTCTTGACTTGGTCCTGTGAGAGGATAAAGTGGCCGCCGTCGGTTATTGCAGTGTGTTTGATGCTGATTTATGCAGAGTTATATGGACCAACGTACCTGGGATATGGCCAGGAAGAGTTACGAGACGACAGTGGTGCGTCTGTTGAGAAGTGCTAGTGAGCGGCTAGAGACTTCTGCCATGGTGAATGGCAGAATGAATGTTTCCGTTATGAGCCGAGGGATACCATTTATATCTATTCCAGGCCTTGTTTTGGCGATATCTACCCCTGTATGTGATTATCTGAGACTAATGTCAGGGTGTTGGGGAAACCCTCTGCCAGTGTGTGTCTGGAGAGCGGAGGTGGGGTATTGGCACATCGTGACAATACGGTGTGTGTGGACTGACCTATGTTGAGGAAGGTGTACTCGCCGGTGATTGCCATTATGTGTGGACGACGTGAGGACTTGCCGGGAGTTGATGAACACTGCTGATTTATGGAGTGTCCTGAGTGAAAGTGACACTCTGTAAATATGTGTAGTAATACTGTAATATAATATATATAGTGGTGAAGGTCTTAATATATTGGTGAATGTGTATTGTTTATACACACTACTACTTATCACAGCCAGTTCTTGAAAACTTATCATCGACTTGGGGTAGGATCGAGAAGAAGAGGGTATGAGACACGTTAACCAAAAGCACCTGGTTACTGGCTCAAGCTGGCCGTAACACTAGTGCTTGAAGCTTCCCTACTAATCCAGAGTGCCAGATCTGATCAAAGGCTCCTGCTATGTCTTGAGCAACAACACAGCTGATCTTGGACTCATCCAGTGACTGATGCCACTTAGTGGAGAGATTTAGCAAGATATGAACAGCAGATCGGCCTTTTCTAAAACCATAAAGTCGGTTACATATTAGCCAGTGATGATAAAAAAATTATGTCAATTGCTGGAAGACAAATGTTTCGAGAATGTTGCCAGTAACGGAGAGCAGTGACACTGGTCTGTAGTTACCAACCACTAAGTGGCTCTTCTTTGTATTTACTGGAACAACCTCTGCCTTCTTTCATAAGGAGGGCCAAATTCCTTGAGCCAGGCAGAGTTGGAAGAGGCACGTGAGAGGTGGAGCCAACAGGTCACCGCATCTGCGTAGTAGTCGTCGACTGACCTTATCTGGCCTCACAACTTTGCTTGTGTCTAGCGTTTTAAGGAGATAGAGAACTTTAGCCTGCTGTATAACCACTTCCTTCCAGATGCAAGTTTTCTTCGAGTTTCTGATTCCCATCTGGATATAGCCCCCCCTTTTGAACTTCTTTCATTATACAAGATCGTCTATGAATGTTTCCGTTATGAGCCGAGGGATACCATTTAAATCTATTCCAGGCCTTGTTTTTGGCGATATCTAAACCAAGGCTGATCAGTAGGTCACATACTGCCATTGAGGGATATGCCTATGCTGGTGGTCCAGTATACGACTGGTGAAGGCACTTGCGTGCCTATTCACGTTTCCCTGGGACAAGGCATTCCAATCAGTTGATACAAGCTCTGAGCAGAGGGCTGGCCATTCCCCTCCCCCCTGTCCCAAAACCAGATTGTTAGAATAGATTCTTTCCCTCGATCTGTCCAGATAGCCTATGTAGTAATGACAACCTTTACCTTTACCAAGTCTGATAACCAACATATTCCTGTGATTCATGCTTGCGGGAAGGTCAGTTAACACTAGACCGAGGGACGAGCCTGACACATGGCTTGGAAAGCTCAGAACATTTTCGAGGTTGAAAACTGTTAAGACTTCATCGAAATCCCTCTTTATGAGATTCTAACTGAGATCAGCCGCACTATTATCTTGATGTGCTGATAGATATTTTCCATTAGTAGGGAGCTTAGGCTGTCCATCAGGAAGTTGACTGGAGAAGCACCCTGTCAATGAAAGTATTGAAGTTCTGGGATTTACTCAAATTTTAAAGAACATAACTGATGAACAGGGATGACCACATCCATAGGTTGTGCGTGTACAGGTTTACTGTGGCAAACTGCAACACTCCCACCTTGACCCTGCCTATCTCGGCGCATCCATGAGGTATAACCGACAATTGTAGCAAAGTTCTCAGCAGTCCTGTCATCTAGTAATGTTTTTAGCACAACAACCACCTCAAGACGATGAGTGTTCAACGACGCTATGTTTGAGATCGCCAACTCTGTCTGTCTGTGTTTCTGTCTTTGTATCACTCTGTCATCAGTGAGGAAGTACACTCTCACACACAAAAAGACCTGACCTTTCTTAATGCCCTTCAATCACCGAGTGCTATCATCAGTGAACTCCTTATAGAACACTTTAGTCTGCCATTCTTCCTCTTACGCTGAAATGACATATTACATTTTCGTAGCTAAATATCGAGAATTGAAGTTACAATACCTGTGAGTTGTGTAAATCCCTCAATAGCAATTTATGTTTTTCCATATTTGTGTATTAAATTTACATTTTAAATAGTTATGTAAAAAATTATTCAGTACTAATAACATGCTTATACAGATTCTGATGATATATGTAGATTTCTGATATTTGATGTATATGATGGGTTGGCATATTACTATTGAAGCCAGAACCTAGCTAAGTAATCAATCATGAATACAATCATGACCAGACCACACATCTTCTAGTGTGTGGTCTGGTCAACATACTTTAGCCACGTTATTATGACTCATCGCCTGCACATGAATACAATTCCAAAGTCTAAGAAAATGTAAACTGAAAAAAGCCAAATTTAATACTTATGAAGGAAAATGACCAAACTTCCCATGAAGTGAAGTGACCCGTATTTTTCTGCACGAAAAACTTTAACAGACAAATTTTACAAAAGCCTTTATATAAGGGCCATTCTTATTAAGTTGGCGGATGTAATTAAGGGGCAACTTCCACCAGCTATATTAACTCTAGCAACAGTCTTCTCTGGTGTCTGGTGAGGAAATGAGGGTAGGAGAACAGGATCAATACCAGAATTCTATTTACTGCGTGAAGGTACCATCCTTCCTCAGTGGAGTAGGTGGGATCATTGGTTTGTATGAGGCGTAACTATTTGGTCTGAGAGAACAGATTACAGCTGGTATTGTATCTATGAGACAAGCATTATAGGGCTGGTGTTGTGTCCACACAGAGCTGACTATAGAACACTAGCGCTGTCAGGGCGGGTCCCGGCCAGCGCCAGCCCTGGGGCGGGTCCTGGCCAGTGCCAACCCCGGGGCGGGTCCCGGCCAGCGCCAGCCCCGGGGCGGGTCCCAGCCAGCGTCTGCCCCGGGGTGGGTCCCAGCCAGCGCCTGCCCCGGGGTGGGTCCCAGCCAGCGCCTGCCCCGGGGTGGGTCCCAGCCAGCGCCTGCCCCGGGGTGGGTCCCAGCCAGCGCCTGCCCCGGGGTGGGTCCCAGCCAGCGTCTGCCCCGGGGTGGGTCCCAGCCAGCGCCTGCCCCGGGGTGGGTCCCAGCCAGCGCCTGCCCCGGGGTGGGTCCCAGCCAGCGCCTGCCCCGGGGTGGGTCCCAGCCAGCGCCTGCCCCGGGGTGGGTCCCAGCCAGCGCCTGCCCCGGGGTGGGTCCCAGCCAGCGCCTGCCCCGGGGTGGGTCCTAGCCAGCGCCTGCCCCGGGGTGGGTCCCAGCCAGCGCCTGCCCCGGGGTGGGTCCCAGCCAGCGCCTGCCCCGGGGTGGGTCCCGGCCAGCGCCTGCCCCGGGGTGGGTCCCAGTCAGCGCCTGCCCCGGGGCGGGTCCCAGCCAGCGCCTGCCCCGGGGTGGGTCCCAGCCAGCGCCTGCCCCGGGGTGGGTCCCAGCCAGCGCCTGCCCCGGGGTGGGTCCCGGCCAGCGCCTGCCCCGGGGTGGGTCCCAGCCAGCGCCTGCCCCGAGGCGGGTCCCAGCCAGCGCCTGCCCCGGGGCGGGTCCCAGCCAGCGCCTGCCCCGGGGCGGGTCCCAGCCAGCGCCTGCCCCGGGGCGGGTCCCAGCCAGCGCCTGCCCCGGGGCGGGTCCCAGCCAGCGCCTGCCCCGGGGCGGGTCCCAGCCAGCGCCTGCCCCGGGGCGGGTCCCGGCCAGCGCCTGCCCCGGGGCGGGTCCCGGCCAGCGCCAGCCCCGGGGCGGGTCCCAGCCAGCGCCTGCCCCGGGGCGGGTCCCAGCCAGCGCCTGCCCCGGGGCGGGTCCCAGCCAGCGCCTGCCCCGGGGCGGGTCCCGGCCAGCGCCTGCCCCGGGGCGGGTCCCGGCCAGCGCCAGCCCGAGTGGGTCCCGGCCAGCGCCAGACCCGGGGCTTGGGACTGGAGCGGGACGACAAACTATGTCTAGTGTTGTATACACGAGGGGAATGCTTCAGGATTGGTGTTGTATACACGAGGGGAATGATTCAGGATTGGTGTTGTATGCACGAGGGGAATGCTTCAGGATTGGTGTTGTATACACGAGGGGAATGCTTCAGGATTGGTGTTGTATGCACGAGGGGAATGCTTCAGGATTGGTGTTGTATACACGAGGGGAATGCTTCAGGATTGGTGTTGTATGCACGAGGAGAGTGCTCGTGTCTTTGTATTGTATACAAGGGGAATTTGCGTACTTTGGAGACTACTGGCTTCATGCAGATCGGCGTTCAATCCCCGACCGTCCAAATGGCTGGGCACCATTCATTTCCCCGTCCCATCCCAAATCCTAATCCTAACCTCTTCAAAGTGCTATATAGTGGTAATGACTTAGTCATTACCCCTAATTGTCCCATGTGTCCGATGTTCTGACGGATGTTAGTTGGTCGAGAGTTGTGGAATGAGTGGTTCTTTGGGCCTCGTGTTGGTGATTTGCGTGTGTTACCTTTGAGCGACAGGTTGGTTTCTAGTTGTCATGGATGTGAGTATTCTAATGTTCGTGGATTTTAAGCATTTCCCCCGTAGGCTTTGTGCCTGGTGGATAACCTGTGGAATTTTGTCATTACAATTTGTTTCATGTTTCCTAGCAATTTTCTGCCTCGTTGTGCTTGATTGGTCGAGGGGTGATGAGTTACGGCAACGTATTTTATAGCCTTTTGTCATGTGTCATGATGTACTATGTGTGATCGCCGTTTTGTTTCACTCTGAACTGTGTCAAACTTTTCTGACGTATTTTTTCATGTTCCCTGTTATGTGCCTCATTGTCATTTAGGTGTGTTTTTGTGTATTTGATATTTTCTGGTGTTTCTCCCTTTATTTTGTATATATTTTCTCTAATTTTGCCAATAAAGAAAATATTACAATGGATCAATTAAAAAACGTTCTAAGTATGATAATTAGTGTACAACAATCCCCAAAGGGACATTATTTCAACTAGTTCACATATAGTGGCCATGTGACCCCTCTGAAGGTTCCTCTTTTTCTTATGATCAATATCCAATATTACTTAAGACACTTTTGTTCACCTTACATGTCACTTTCCTTTTTGCTTACTATATATATTCCAATTATTGTGTGGCATTGTTTATATTTTTGATGGTGTGCTTCACACAGAAGCGCTCAAGTCATTTATATTTTAGTTTCATGAATCTGAAGGAGGAAAACCAATAAGAAGAAAAATGCAAACATTGGAAATAATGAAGGAATGATATTATAAACTAATGTGTAACTATGCCAGCGTAGATGTCTGCGTTTCAGTGACAAATGGTCGACCAGTGTGCGGCAACAACTATAGCCACTGACAGTGGGATCACTGAGGGGTGGACTAATGGGTTTCCATTACCTGCACTTCCCCTCATGCATTACTAAAGAGGGGACAAGCTCTCTACCCTTGTTTCGGGCCTCACAGTACGGCTTGCAATCAACATTGTAATTAGTTGTTGCCGGGAGTAGAATATGTAGTGCTATCATATTAAATGCATACCAGTACACGACGGAAGAATTTAATTGTAACCCTTCTGTATTGTGGATTAAATCGGCCATTTTTTACATTACTGAGAATATAAACAATCTGTTTGCAGTATAGGTTGGCATGTCTTCATTTTCATTTCTTGGTGGGTCTAGTTATTTGCAACTCATATTCACTGCCACACAGAATAAAGACATAAGATATCTTAAAGAAAAAAGATAAGAGATACATGATAAAACATATCTTATAGCATGTTCTATTAGGAAGGATATATACAAGGCATTGATGAACATACTAACACGTACAAACAGCCAAATTAATTATATATAAAGAGAAAGATTGAAGCTATATTATTTTATAGTTCATGCTTGAGTGAATTTCTTACTAATTAGTAACTTCAGGCTTTGTAAACCACCCAGTTCCACGTGATTTACCGCGTTCTACAAATGTTTTGTAGCAGACATGTTGATAATGATTACTGTATTACTTTAAACAACAAAACCCTTAATTCGATAATTATTTTAATAGTTCATTATATATATATATATATATATATATATATATATATATATATATATATATATATATATATATATATATATATATATATATATATATGTATATATATATATATATATACTATATATATATATATATATATATATATATATATATATATATATATATATATATATATATATATATATATATATATATATATATGTATATATATATATATATATACATATATATATATATATATATATATATATATATATATATATATATGTATATATATATATATATAATATATATATATATATATATATATATGTATATATATATATATATATATATGTATATATATATATATATATATATATATATATATATATGTATATATATATATATATATATATATATATATATATATATATATATATATATATATGTATATATATATATATATATATATATATATATATATATGTATATATATATTTACATATATATATATATATATATATATATATATACATATATATATATATATATATATATATATATATATATATATATATATATATATATATATATATATATATATATATATATATACATGTCTCATTGAATATGACAGCATATTCTGTATTAACTATTTTCTGGTTTAGGGCTTCTATCCCTCTAACTAGTGCTCTTGCTTCAGGGTTTAGTTAGAAGAAGAGTTTTTCCAAAAGTCATGTTCGTTTTCGAGGTGAAGCAATAGAAGTAAATAACTGTAGAATGTGTTACACTTATTGTAAAATTGCACAACGTTTCGAACCTTCATGGTTCATTCTCAAGTGATAAGAAAATACAAAGTGCGTTAGATTTCTATCAGTACAGGGTCAGGTGAAGACAAGTAGTTGTATACAAATGGGACAAGAATAAAGGAATAGGTAAGGCGAAAATAGGGGACGAAGCACATACAAGGATTAATCAGGTGTAGTAGGCCTATTAGGTTCAGCAGTGTATTCTATGGTGGCATCTTTATGTTCCGGTCTTGTTCTTACTCTCATGTTGGGTAGAGTGAATAGTTCTATAATTTGGGTATGTATGGTACGTTCTATTTTTATGTGGATTGCTTCAAGAATTTGTAATCTTCTTACATCTAGGGTTTTGTCTATTATACAAGTGTTATTATTTAGCATTTCTCTCATTAAGGCAATGGCATGGGCTTGTCTCATGTGATTCCTAGGGGCACCGGATTGAAGATGGCATGTCAAACGCCTCGTCAACTTGGTTGACGTCATACGTATGTACTTAGATTGAAGGTTACATCCTTCGTGGTGGCAAGTGTACATGTATACAACGCTTGACTGCTGTAAAAGGTTCTCCGTTGGCTTCGGCCTGTTTTTGATAAGGAGGTCGGTAGTCTTCTTTGTTTTATGAAATATGATCAGGTCTATGTTTTGGTTAGGAGTAATGCTTTTTACTACTTTTCGGATTATTTCTTTCATTGTTATTTTTTCTTTTTTTATGGTCACTGTGCATGGTTGATTTGTAATATAATTTTATTGGAGGTATTGTGGTTTCTGTTCTAGGTTCAGTAATTGTACCATCGGTCTAAATGTCTTCTTATAGCAGCGTTTATTTCCGTGTTGCTATATCCATTTTTCACTAACACCTGAGTTATTCTTTCAAACTCTCTACTCATGTTCCTCCATTCGGAGCAGTAGGTAAGCGCTCGACGAATATAAACTTTGAGAATACTGGCTTTGTATCTTTGGGGGCACTCACTCCTACAATTTAGGTATAATCCTAAATTATACCTAATTATACTTATAATTTAGGTAGGCTTAGTATATATGCAGGTGCTTAAAAAGGTTCCTGTTTTTGTTATTAGAACATCCAAGAATGGCAGACTGTTATTATCACTATTTTCATGTGTAAATCAGAGTACTGACTTTCTCTCTAGATGGCTTTCTAGATCAATTAGTTCATCTCAGTCTTTTACTATGACGAATATGTCATTTACATAACGGCATTATACAGTTGGTTCTGGTCTACTACTGAAGACTCCGTTTTCGATGGTTCCCATGAAAAAAATTGCAAATAACACTCCCAAGGGGAAGCCCATTGCTACTCTGTTTATTTGTAGATACATGTCTCCTTTCGGACTGATGAAATGAGCTTCCTTTGTACATGCCTCGAGAAGACTCTTCAAGTGTGGCTCAGGTATGTCTAATTTGTTGGTGCTCTCGTCTCTGTATACTCTGTCCGGTATCATTCCTATGGTTGTGTCGACTGGGACGTTGGTAAATAGGGATTAGACGTCCAAGGAAGCAATACCTCCATCGGGCTGTGTAGTTTTTCATAATTCTAGGAAATCAGCCGATGATTGTAGACTATAGTTGCTTGCAGTGTATAGAGTTAGGAGTTCGCTAAGTCTTTTTGCCAGGTGATAGGTTGGTATTTGGCTGATCATTGGGCGCAGTGGGTTACCTGGTTTGTGTGTCTTAACATTGCCAAAGGCATATCCTAAGCTATAGTCGCCTTGGAGTTTAGTGAAATGACTTTTCTTTGAGTTGATTGCAGTAATAGTTGTGTTCACTTTGCGTTTAAGGTCTTCCACAGGGTTCCTCGTGATTCGTTGAAACTTAGTCTCATCACTAAGGATGACACTAAATTTGACACGTTCAAAGGATAGAACGTCAGAGTTGGTAAATTCGAACGCAGCACGTTCAAGGTTAGTAGACGGTTAATACGCAGTTCAAGGTTATTACACCTCATTTTTCCATAGTAAGGACTAAAATGTAGGGGCAAGGTGGCAGTGGTGTGGGACCCCCCCCCCCCCCCCCCGTATGTTGCACAGAGGGGCCCACAGATGGCAGCAGGTGTATGTTGCACAGAGGGGCCCATAGATGGCAGCAGGTGTATGTTGCACAGAGGGGCCCACAGATGGCAGCAGGTGTATGTTGCACAGAGTGGCCCACAGATGGCAGCAGGTGTATGTTGCACAGAGGGGCCCATAGATGGCAGCAGGTGTATGTTGCACAGAGGGGCCCACAGATGGCAGCAGGTGTATGTTGCACAGAGGGGCCCACAGATGGCAGCAGGTATATGTTGCGCAGAGGGGCCCACAGATGGCAGCAGGTGAATGTTGCACAGAGGGGGCCACAGATGACAGCAGGTATATGTTGCACAGAGGGGCCCACAGATGGCAGCAGGTATATGTTGCGCAGAGGGGGCCACAGATGGCAGCAGGTGAATGTTGCACAGAGGGGCCCACAGATGGCAGCAGGTGAATGTTGCACAGAGTGGCCCACAGATGGCAGCAGTCGCCGGGAGGGCGGGCAGGTGTGGTCGACCAACCAGCTACAACAGTGGAGTCGTTTCCTCTGCATACACTCGTCTCTACTACAAGCCTGTGAAGGAATATCGAATTAGGAATTTAAAAATATTGTCTAAATGTCACTTGGTGTATTCCCGCACTAATTATTCTTAAGGAATATATTACGTATTCCTTAAGGAATATTCTTAATGTGCTGGTCAGAGCTTAGGCCAGACGGTAGCATTTATTCACCAAAATCAATACCGACAAAATCCATTATACTTCCTTGTATGTATATGAATAAATTGTAAATGACTAAATAAATATTCTCGAGGTGTACACTATCCTCCTCTCCCTTCATATTTTGCAAGGCTCTCCACAAATCAGAATTATGATGAATTATCAATTAGAAATTAAGCATGAAGCTGGAGATAAGATTAAACTCACATATTGACATATATTAGACAGCCTGAAATTGGAATCGAGATATATCTTACTGACCAACATATTGATCATATCCCGCCCGTCACCGCCAGCTGGTGGCCGCTGGAATTATCCTGACTATAGCGGGTTATGCGAAATAATTAATGTCTGATATTTCATCAATAATGGCGAAGACTTGATGGAAAATTTGTGGCGCCTAATTATCCAGTTGGATTTAACCCTCCCCCCCCCCCCTAACCTAACAATGCCTGAGACCTCGGCCCCGTTATAATAATGTACTAATAATAACAATAATAATATTGTTCTAATAATAACAATACTAAATAATAATTACAATCAAACGTAATAAATAGAGAGATGAAGATTTCTATATGTGTACTAAATCCTGAAATGTTTCCCTGTAGTTCGCCAACTACTCAAGGTGGTGCTATGACCAGACCTACCTCCCTCTAGGAATTATCAATTAGAAATTAAGCATGACACTGTTGCTTAAAGGCTGGCTGACACAGATTAAGGCTGACACTGTTGTCCTCACAGTATTAACACTGTCGTCCTCACAGTACCAGTTCTGTCGTCCTCACAGTACTGACACTGTCGTCCTCATAGTACAGACACTGTCGTCCTCACAGTACTGACACTGTCGTCCTTACAGTATTAACACTGTCGTCCTCACAGTACCAGTTCTGTCGTCCTCTCAGTACTGACACTGTCGTCCTCATAGTACAGACACTGTCGTCCTCACAGTACTGACACTGTCGTCCTCACAGTATTAACACTGTCGTCCTCACAGTACCAGTTCTGTCGTCCTCACAGTACTGACATTGTCGTCCTCACAGTATTAACATTGTCGTCCTCACAGTACCAGTTCTGTCTTCCACACAGTACTGACACTGCCGTCCTCACAGTACTGACACTGCCGTCCTCACAGTACTGACACTGTCGTCCTCACAGTACTGACACTGTCGTCCTCACAGTACTGACACTGTCATCCTCACAGTACTGACACTCTCGTCCTCACAGTACTAACACTGACGTCCTCACAGTACTGACACTGTCGTCCTCACAGTACTGACACTGTCGTCCTCACAGTACTAACACTGTCGTCCTCACAGTACTGACATTGTCGTCCTCACAGTATTAACATTGTCGTCCTCACAGTACTAGTTCTATCTTCCACACAGTACTGACACTGCCGTCCTCACAGTACTGACACTGCCGTCCTCACAGAACTGACACTGTCGTCCTCACAGTACTGACACTGTCGTCCTCACAGTGCTGCCACTGTCATCCTCACAGTACTGACACTGTCGTCCTCACAGTACTAACACTCGTCCTCACAGTACTGACACTGTCGTACTCACAGTACTGACACTGTCGTCCTCACAATACTAACACTGTCGTCCTCACAGTACTGACATTGTCGTCCTCACAGTATTAACATTGTCGTCCTCACAGTACCAGTTCTGTCTTCTACACAGTACTGACACTGCCGTCCTCACAGTACTGACACTGTCGTCCTCACAGTACTGACACTGTCGTCCTCACAGTACTAACACTGTCGTCCTCACAGTACTAACACTGTCATCCTCACCGTACTAACACTGTCGTCCTCACAGTACTGACACTGTCGTCCTCACAGTACTAACACTGTCGTCCTCACAGTACTAATACTGTCATCCTCACAGTACTAACACTGTCGTCCTTACAGTACTGACACTGTCATCCTCACAGTACTAACACTGTCGTCCTCACAGTACTGACACTGTCATCCTCACAGTACTAACACTGTCGTCCTCACAGTACTAACACTGTCGTCCTCACAGTACTAACACTGTCATCCTCACCGTACTAACACTGTCGTCCTCACAGTACTAATACTGTCATCCTCACAGTACTAACACTGTCGTCCTCACAGTACACGTCATTTTCATGTTCAAACCCCTTCCAGTACAAACCCCTTCCAGTACAAACCCCTTCCAGTACAAACCCCTTCCTGTACAAACCCCTTCCTGCACAAACCCTTTCCTGTACAAACCCCTTCCAGTACAAACCCCTTCCTGTACAAACCCCTTCCTGTACAAACCCCTTCCTGTACAAACCCCTTCCTTATAAACCCCTTCCAGTACAAACCCCTTCCAGTACAAACCCCTTCCAGTACAAACCCCTTCCAGTACAAACCCCTTCCTGTACAAACCCCTTCCTGCACAAACCCTTTCCTGTACAAACCCCTTCCAGTACAAACCCCTTCCTGTACAAACCCCTTCCTTATAAACCCCTTCCAGTACAAACCCCTTCCAGTACAAACCCCTTCCTGTACAAACCCCTTCCTGTACAAACCCCTTCCTGTACAAACCCCTTCCTTATAAACCCCTTCCAGTACAAACCCCTTCCAGTACAAACCCCTTCCTGTACAAACCCCTTCCTTATAAACCCCTTCCAGTACAAACCCCTTCCTGTACAAACCCCTTCCTGTACAAACCCCTTCCTTATAAACCCCTTCCAGTACAAACCCCTTCCAGTACAAACCCCTTCCAGTACAAACCCCTTCCAGTACAAACCCCTTCCAGTACAAACCCCTTCCTGTACAAACCCCTTCCTTATAAACCCCTTCCAGTACAAACCCCTTCCTGTACAAACCCCTTCCTGTACAAACCCCTTCCTTATAAACCCCTTCCAGTACAAACCCCTTCCAGTACAAACCCCTTTCAGTACAAACCCCTTCCAGTACAAACCTTTTCCAGTACAAACCCCTTCCTGTACAAACCCCTTCCTGTACAAACCCCTTCCTGTACAAACCCCTTCCAGTATAAAACTAGTTCTTTCATATATAATTTGTCAGAATATAATAGAAATATATTGAGCCAAAAACTCAAAATAGTGTGAAGACGGTGAAGACAGCCTGGATAATGTAGGGAAAATGGCGGATCTTGACGTATTAAATTTCTGCGCCAATATCACAGTTATCATCGGCACAAACTTACAGATATCATCTGTACAAACTTACAGATATCATCTGTACAAACTTACAGATATCATCTGTACAAACTTACAGATATCATCTGTACAAACTTACATATATCATCGGCACAAACTTACAGATATCATCTGTACAAACTTACAGATATCATCTGTACAAACTTACATATATCATCGGCATAAACTTACAGATATCATCTGTATAAACTTACAGATATCATCTGTACACACTTACAGATATCATCTGTATAAACTTACAGATATCATCTATACAAACTTACAGATATCATCTGTACAAACTTACAGATATCATCTGTACAAACTTACAGATACCATCTGTACAAACTTGCAGATACCATTTGCACAAACTTACAGATACCATCTGTACAATGTTTAAATTACCATATCTGATTGTATGAGATCTTCGCGCTATGAGCCGTGGGATCACAGACACGTATTCATGGAGTCTGTCAGCTTAGTCACTGGGAGATATCACTAGTCACTGGGCGATATCACTAGTCACTGGGAGATATCACTAGTCACTGGGAGATATCACTAGTCACTGGGAGATATCACTAGTCACTGGCAGATATCACTAGTCACTGGGAGATATCACTAGTCACTGGGAGATATCACTAGTCACTGGGAGATATCACTAGTCACTGGGAGATATCACTAGTCACTGGGAGATATCACTAGTCACTGGGAGGTATCACTAGTCACTGGGAGATATCACTAGTCACTGGGAGATATCACTAGTCACTGGGAGGTATCACTAGTCACTGGGAGATATCACTAGTCACTGGGAGATATCACTAGTCACTGGGAGATATCACTACACAGGCATTGTATCCACCGAGTCGTGTATCCCATTTTATCGGTGTGTATATAACTGAATGTCTAATATATCCCTGGACATTAATTAAGGACTAAAGTATACTTGTTAGTTGATCAGTTAGGCTATTGTGGTGACCTTAACTACCTTTCAGTTAATGATAAGCATTTAGTGTAACACCAAAAAAAAGGTGTTAAATATATCAACACAAAATCAAACGCTAAACAATGCACACAAATTAAATTCTATTGCCCTGAACGGCTAGGTATATATAGATTTAATTTACCGAGAAATACACCTTCCGCAATAATCCTCTGCAGGTACACAGTAGATATAACAACACAAGCTTGGTACACAGTAGATATGACAACACAAGCTTGGTACACAGTAGATATGACAACACAAGCTTGGTACACAGTTGATATAACAACACAAGCTTGGTACACAGTAAATATGACTACTCAAGCTTGTTACACAGTAGATATGACAACTCAAGCTTGTTACACAGTAGATATGACAACACAAGCTTGGTACACAGTAGATATGACAACACAAGCTTGGTACACAGTAGATATAACAACACAAGCTTGGTACACAGTAGAAATGACAACACAAGCTTGTTCCACAGTAGATATAACAACACAAGCTTGCTACACAGAACATATGAAAACACAAACTTGGTACACAGTAGATATGACGACACAAGCTTGGTAAACAGTAAATATGACCACACAAGCTTGTTATAACAGTAGATATGACAACACAAGCTCGGTACATAGTTGATATGACAACACAGGCTTGGTACACAATAGATATAACAACACAAGCTTGGTACACAGTATATATGATAACGAAAGCATAGTACACAGTAGATATGGCTACTTCAACTTCAGGATTAATGATAGGAGAGGTTACCGTTAATTTGTAGTGGTACATCGAGCAGCTGGTATATAAAGGTACCATGTCAGCTGGCATAACGGTGCATTGAGCAGCTGGCATATAGCGGTGCATTGAGCAGCTGGCATATAACGGTGCATTGAGCAGCTGGTATATAACGGTACCATGTCAGCTGGCATATAACGGTGCATTGAGCAGCTGGCATATAACGGTGCATTGAGCAGCTGGCATATAACGGTAATATGACTTGTTGGCATACAACGGTACATTACCAGCTGCAATAAAGCGGTACATTTGTCATCAGTTGATCCCTAATGGTGATGAGAAGACTGTAGGGTCGAGGGGGGGGGGAACCGTCAGAGGTCCCTTCAGGAGTTTAGAATTTGACATAGAGTTTGATTCTCCTAAAATTTGATTCCCTCGATTTTTACTTTTTATAGCTTAATCACCTGAAGTTGACCTTCTGGAGTTTGTAGGTAAAACGGGATGCTGCACCAGCTGGGGTGGTAGTGTTGGTTGGTGCATCAGCTGGGGTGGTAGTGTTGGTTGGTGCACCAGCTGGGGTGGTAGTGTTGGTTGGTGCACCAGCTGGGGTGGTAGTGTTGGTTGGTGCACCAGCTGGGGTGGTAGTGTTGGTTGGTGCACCAGCTGGGGTGGTAGTGTTGGTTGGTGCACCAGCTGGGGTGGTAGTGTTGGTTGGTGCACCAGCTGGGGTGGTAGTGTTGGTTGGTGCACCAGCTGGGGTGGTAGTGTTGGTTGGTGCACCAGCTGGGGTGGTAGTGTTGGTTGGTGCACCAGCTGGGGTGGTAGTGTTGGTTGGTGCACCAGCTGGGGTGGTAGTGTTGGTTGGTGCACCAGCTGGGGTGGTAATGTTGGTTGGTGCCCCAGCTGGGGTGGTAGTGTTGGTTGGTGCACCAGCTGGGGTGGTAGTGTTGTTGGTGCACCAGCTGGGGTGGTAGTGTTGGTTGGTGCCCCAGCTGGGGTGGTAGTGTTGGTTGGTGCACCAGCTGGGGTGGTAGTGTTGGTTGGTGCACCAGCTGGGGTGGTAGTGTTGTTGGTGCACCAGCTGGGGTGGTAGTGTTGGTTGGTGCACCAGCTGGGGTGGTAGTGTTGGTTGGTGCGCCAGCTGGAGTGGTAGTGTTGTTGGTGCACCAGCTGGGGTGGTAGTGTTGGTTGGTGCCCCAGCTGGGGTGGTAGTGTTGGTTGGTGCACCAGCTGGGGTGGTAGTGTTGGTTGGTACACCAGCTGGGGTGGTAGTGTTGGTTGGTGCACCAGCTGGGGTGGTAGTGTTGGTTGGTGCACCAGCTGGGGTGGTAGTGTTGGTTGGTGCACCAGCTGGGGTGGTAGTGTTGTTGGTGCACCAGCTGGGGTGGTAGTGTTGGTTGGTGCAACAGCTGAGGTGGTAGTGTTGGTTAGTGCACCAGCTTGGGTAGTAGTGCTGGTTGGTGCACCAGTTGAGGTGGTAGTGTTGGTTGGTGCACCAGCTGAGGTGGTAGTGTTGGTTGGTGCACCAGCTGGGGTGGTAGTGCTGGTTGGTGCACCAGCTGAGGTGGTAGTGTTGGTTGGTGCACCAGCTGAGGTGGTAGTGTTGGTTGGTGCACCAGCTGGGGTGGAAGTGTTGGTTTGTGCCCCAGCTGGGGTGGAAGTGTTGGTTGGTGCCCCAGCTGGAGTGGAAGTGTTGGTTGGTGCCCCAGCTGGGGTGGTAATGTTGGTTGGTACACCAGCTGGGGTGGTAATGTTGGTTGGTGCCCCAGCTGGGGTGGTAATGTTGGTTGGTACACCAGCTGGGGTGGTAATGCTGGTTGGTACACCAGCTGGGGTGGTAATGTTGGTTGGTGCCCCAGCTGGGGTGGTAATGTTGGTTGGTACACCAGCTGGGGTGGTAATGTTGGTTGGTGCCCCAGCTGGGGTGGTAATGTTGGTTGGTACACCAGCTGGGGTGGTAATGTTGGTTGGTGCCCCAGCTGGGGTGGTAATGTTGGTTGGTGCCCCAGCTGGGGTGGTAATGTTGGTTGGTACACCAGCTGGGGTGGTAATGTTGGTTGGTGCCCCAGCTGGGGTGGTAATGTTGGTTGGTACACCAGCTGGGGTGGTAATGTTGGTTGGTGCCCCAGCTGGGGTGGTAATGTTGGTTGGTGCCCCAGCTGGGGTGGTAATGTTGGTTGGTACACCAGCTGGGGTGGTAATGTTGGTTGGTGCCCCAGCTGGGGTGGTAATGTTGGTTGGTACACCAGCTGGGGTGGTAATGTTGGTTGGTGCCCCAGCTGGGGTGGTAATGTTGGTTGGTGCCCCAGCTGGGGTGGTAATATTTGTTGGTGCCCCAGCTGGGGTGGTAATGTTGGTTGGTGCCCCAGCTGGGGTGGTAATGTTGGTTGGTGCCCCAGCTGGGGTGGTAATGTTGGTTGGTGCCCCAGCTGGGGTGGTAATGTTGGTTGGTGCCCCAGCTGGGGTGGTAGTGTTGGTTGGTGCACCAGCTGGGGTGGTAGTGTTGTTGGTGCACCAGCTGGGGTGGTAGTGTTGGTTGGTGCCCCAGCTGGGGTGGTAGTGTTGGTTGGTGCGCCAGCTGGAGTGGTAGTGTTGTTGGTGCACCAGCTGGGGTGGTAGTGTTGGTTGGTGCCCCAGCTGGGGTGGTAGTGTTGGTTGGTGCACCAGCTAGGGTGGTAGTGTTGGTTGGTACACCAGCTGGGGTGGTAGTGTTGGTTGGTGCACCAGCTGGGGTGGTAGTGTTGGTTGGTGCACCAGCTGGGGTGGTAGTGTTGGTTGGTGCACCAGCTGGGGTGGTAGTGTTGTTGGTGCACCAGCTGGGGTGGTAGTGTTGGTTGGTGCAACAGCTGAGGTGGTAGTGTTGGTTGGTGCACCAGCTTGGGTAGTAGTGCTGGTTGGTGCACCAGTTGAGGTGGTAGTGTTGGTTGGTGCACCAGCTGAGGTGGTAGTGTTGGTTGGTGCACCAGCTGGGGTGGTAGTGCTGGTTGGTGCACCAGCTGAGGTGGTAGTGTTGGTTGGTGCACCAGCTGAGGTGGTAGTGTTGGTTGGTGCACCAGCTGGGGTGGTAATGTTGGTTGGTGCACCAGCTGGAGTGGTAGTGCTGGTTGGTGCACCAGCTGGGGTGGTAGTGCTGGTTGGTGCACCAGCTGAGGTGGTAGTGCTGGTTGGTGCACCAGCTGGGGTGGTAGTTTGTGCTGGTGCACCAGCTGGGGTGGTAGTGTTGGTTGGTGCACCAGCTGGGGTGGTAGTGTTGGTTGGTGCACCAGCTGGGGTGGTAGTGTTGGTTGGTGCACCAGCTGGGGTGGTAGTGTGTGCTGGTGCACCAGCTGAGGTGGTAGTGTTGGTTGGTGCACCAGCTGGGGTGGTAGTGTGTGCTGGTGCACCAGCTGAGGTGGTAGTGTTGGTTGGTGCACCAGCTGAGGTGGTAGTGCTGGTTAGTGCACCAGCTGGGGTGGTAGTGTGTGCTGGTGCACCAGCTGGGGTAGTAGTGTGTGCTGGTGCACCAGCTTGGTAGGGACGTTCAGGTGAAAATATTATCAGTATCTCTTAATAATGCTGTCTTAATTATTCATAATGATAGTTTGGTATGATCAAATGAAAGCATCAACAACAACAGCATCATATAAAAGCATCAACGGTACCCCTTACAGGAAGAGCATTGTGGTAACTATTACAAAAGTTGTAAGATCATTAATTCAAAGATCAATTGTTGTGTGATTATTCCTACACAAATTATTATAAAATTCTTACAAAGGATTTGAGAAAAACAGTCGCCATTCAGACAGCGAATGATATCCAGACCCAGGCAGTCGTGATGTAAGTGTTTACTGAACATCTGTTTTGAGGATATGAGAGGACGAACATATGTTAATTGTAACCTTGGTTAGGGGGATTGATCAGGCGGCGGTCAGAGGGAAGGGGGCCGGTCTGGGGCTGGTCGGGGGACTGGCAAAGGGGGACGGGGGCTGGTTAGGGAGCTGATCAGACAGCTGGTTACATAACCGGTGAATGAGCTGGTCAAGGAGGTGGTGAGAGAACTAATCAAAGAGCTGATCACAAAGTTGTTAGAAAGCTAATCAGAGTGATAATCAGAGAGCTGGTCAGAGTGATAATCAGAAAGCTCATCAGAGAGAGAGACGTCAAATTGGTCTGGGAGGAATTCGTCAATAATGATGTAGCGATGTTGGACATATGTGCTTGATAATGTTGAGGTCTTGATAATATTCTGTTGATAATAATGAAGTCTGTGATAATGATGAAGTCTTGGATAATGATGAAGTCTTGGATAATAATAAAGTCTTTGATAATGATGAAGTCTTGGATAATAATAAAGTCTTTGATAATGATGAAGTCTTGGATAATGATGAAGTCTTGGATAATAATAAAGTCTTTGATAATGATGAAGTCTTGGATAATGATGAAGTCTTGGATAATAATAAAGTCTTTGATAATGATGAAGTCTTGGATAATGATGAAGTCTTGGATAATGATGAGATCGTTAATATTGATGAAGTGATAGATAATAATAATAATAATAATGTATTAAGGATGGTCAATCTTCTGACCTGGGATCAGAAGATTGTTTCCAGAGCAGGTTAGACAAATATATGAGTTTTGGTTGGATATAAAATGCAATTTCCGCTGTTCTAATGTTCTTTAATTCTTAATGGAGTCTTTATCATAATAACATTTTGATAATAATGCTTATTTAATGATATATTAAGCAACTGACTAGTATGCCGGTATGCTTGAATGAAGGTGAAAGAAACATTTAAAGGTGAAGCAAAGAATGAAGGTGAAAGAATTTTACATAAATTTCACAAATACACAAGTGTCTCTATATAATCTATAATTACTCTTTCTATTAGTTGTCTGTCTGTTGATATTTGAGTAATTATACATATAGTTTTACTTTTATTAAAATTCATCCTATCATTAAAATCCCGAGAATGGTTAGTGACTGAAACAAGGATCTCAGGCTTCAGCAGGAAGCAGTCGTGCCCGTGGAGAAGGTCGTCAGCTGGTGACAACATGGTCGATGGTACAGGAGACCCAGCAACTGCTCGAAAAGAATTCAGGAGTTCCCAGACCGCGAGAAGTGGGACTTCAAGCCGCGTTAGTCAACCTGTCACTCAGGAGGGCGAGTACGAAAGGCCAATTGAGTGACCTTTAAGCCGCTTCTGGGGGTTGAGGCGACCTGAGACAAACGGAGGTTGTTCCAGTCGACGAATGACAGTCTGTGAGGGAATCGACAGACCAGTAAACCATTGTCTGAGATTTTCTGTCGACCCTGCCACCGTGAATGTAGTTTGCATAGCGTCTGGCGTTAAGTCCACATCTTAACTTTGTAAACTGTTTACCTGGGGTAATGACTGAGAATGTGTACCACCATCTAAGCTTAAGCTGGGACCAAGTACCACTACTTTGAAGTCAACCTGACAGCGGCAGTGTGAGCTGGCCAGGTGAACCACCTTTGGGTGGTAGTCAGGTCGGAAGTAACGGTGCCCTGGGCATTGATGGACGGGAAGAGGATGTGGCCCAGGGGCCGCTTGGCCTTATGGCACTCCTTAATAGGTACTGTGTATGTGTACTCCACACTGAGGTACACTGGCTGGGGTGTGTACCCCCACTCCCTGTGTGACGGGCATATGTACCCCACACTGAGGAACACTTGGGGAGCCGGTCGGCCGAGCGGACAGCACACTGGACTTGTGATCCTGTGGTCCTGGGTTCGATCCCAGGCGCCGGCGAGAAACAAATGGGCAGAGTTTCTTTCACCCTATGCCCCTGTTATCTAGCAGTAAAATAGGTACCTAGGTGTTAGCCAGCTGTCACGGGCTGCTTCCTGGGGGTGGAGGCCTGGTCGAGGACCGGGCCTCGGGGACACTAAAAAGCCCCGAAATCATCTCAAGATAACACTGGCTGGGGTGTATGTACCCCCACTCCTGTGTGACATGCATATGTGCCCCACACTGGGGTACACTGGCTGGGGTGTGTGTACCCCAACTCCTGTGTGACGGGAGGGACGTACGGTGACAGTGGAGCCCCAGGTGGAGGGGGGAGTCACTATACAACAACCACTATAACTTGCCACTATAACTGGATTTTATTGAGGTGAGCTCAATAAAATCCAGACAAATTATTTGGTTTCACAATACCATCAACATTTTCAGAGACTATGTACAAATTGTTCAATAATGTTATTAGTGAAAAATCATCATTTGAGTAGTGATCAGATCCATGATCAATGAAACTATTCTTGATGCTCAAGAAAATGCTACGACGATAAAACAAGTTCAATTGTTTTTTTCTAAGAGAGAGTTTAACGACAGTGGACGCAGGTGCAATTACGGACTAATAGCAGTATTACAGGTCACGAGGTGGACGAGATGGGCACGCAATAACTGTACTGGCTACTTGTGGTGGCTAGACCAGTACTGTGGTGGCTAGACCAGTACTGTGGTGGCTAGACCAGTACTGTGATGACTAGACCAGTACTGTGGTGGCTAGACCAGTACTGTGATGGCTAGACCAGTACTGTGGTGGCTAGACCAGTACTGTGGTGGCTAGACCAGTACTGTGGTGGCTAGACCAGTACTGTGGTGGCTAGACCTGTACTGTGGTGGCTAGACCAGTACTGTGGTGGCTAGACCAGTACTGTGATGACTAGACCAGTACTGTGGTGGCTAGACCAGTACTGTGGTGGCTAGACCTGTACTGTGGTGGCTAGACCAGTTCTGTGGTGGCTCGCCCAGTACTGCGGTGGCTAGACCAGTACTGTGGTGGCTAGACCAGTACTGTGGTGGCTAGACCAGTACTGTGGTGGCTAGACCAGTACTGTGGTGGCTAGACCTGTACTGTGGTGGCTAGACCAGTACTGTGGTGGCGAGACCAGTACTGTGGTGGCTAGACCAGTACTGTGGTGGCTAGACCAGTACTGTGGTGGCTAGACCTGTACTGTGGTGGCTAGACCAGTACTGTGGTGGCTAGACCAGTACTGTGGTGGCTAGACCAGTACTGTGGTGGCTAGACCAGTACTGTGGTGGCTAGCCCAGTACTGCGGTGGCTAGACCAGTACTATAGTGGCTAGACCAGTACTGTGGTGGCAAGACCAGTACTGTGGTGGCTAGACCTGTACAGTGGTAGCTAGACCAGTACTGTGGTGGCTAGACCAGTACTTTGGTGGCTAGACAAGTACTGTGGTGGCTAGACCAGTACTGTGATGGCTAGACCAGTACTGTGGTGGCTAGACCAGTACTGTGGTGGCTAGACCAGTACTGTGGTGGCTAGACAAGTACTGTGGTGGCTAGACCAGTACTGTGGTGGCTAGACCAGTACTGTGGCGGCTAGACTAGTACTGTGGTGGCTAGACCAGTATTGTGATGCCTAGACCAGTACTGTGGAGGCTAGACCAGTATTGTGATGCCTAGACCAGTACTGTGGTGGCTAGACCAGTATTGTGATGCCTAGACCAGTACTGTGGTGGCTAGACCAGTATTGTGATGCCTAGACCAGTACTGTGGTGGCTATACATTTACTGTAGTGGCTAGACCAGTACTGTGGTGACTATATATTTACTGTAGTGGCTAGACCAGTACTGTGGTGGCTAGACCAGTACTGTGGTATCTATACACTTACTGTAGTGGCTAGACCAGTACTGTGGTGGCTAGACCAGTACTGTGGTGGCTATACATTTACTGTACTGGCTAGACCAGTACTGTGGTGACTACACCAGTACTGTGGTGGCTATACATTTACTGTAGTGGCTAGACCAGTACTGTGGTGGCTACACCAGTACTGTGGTGGCTATACATTTGCTGTAGTGGCTAGACCAGTACTGAGGTGGCTACACCAGTACTGTGGCGGCTACACCAGTACTGTGGTGGCCAGACCAGTACTGTGGTGGCTACACCAGTACTGTGGTGGCTATACATTTACTGCAGTGGCTAGACCAGTACTGTGGTGGCTAGACCAGTACAGTGGTGGCTAGACCAGTATTGATGGGGCTAGACCAGTACTGTGGTGGTTAGACCAGTACTGTGGTGGCTAGACCAGTACTATGGTGGTTAGACCTGTATTCTAATGGGTAGACCAATGCTGTGGTGGTTACACCTGTACTGTGGTGGCTAGACCAGTACTGTGGTGGCTAGACCAGTACTGTGGTGGCTAGACCAGTACTGTGATGACTAGACCAGTACTGTGGTGGCTAGACCTGTACTGTATTGGGTAGACCAGTACTGTGGTGGCTAGCCCAGTACTGCGGTGGCTAGACCAGTACTATAGTGGCTAGACCAGTACTGTGGTGGCTAGACCAGTACTGTGGTGGCTAGACCTGTACTGTGGTAGCTAGACCAGTACTGTGGTGGCTAGACCAGTACTTTGGTGGCTAGACCAGTACTGTGGTGGCTAGACCAGTACTGTGATGGCTAGACCAGTACTGTGGTGGCTAGACCAGTACTGTGGTGGCTAGACCAGTACTGTTGTAGCTAGCCCAGTACTGTGGTTGCTAGACCAGTACTGTGGTGGGTAGACCTGTACTGTGGTGGCTAGACCAGTACTGTGGTGGGTAGACCAGTACTGTGGTGGCTAGACTAGTACTGTGGTGGGTAGACCAGTACTGTGGTGGCTAGACCAGTACTGTGGTAGCTAGAGCAGTACTGTGGTGGCTTGACTTGTACTGTGGTGGTTAGATCAGTACTGTGGTCGTTAGACCTGTATTCTAATGGTTAGACCAGTACTGTGGTGGCTAGACCAGTACTGTGGCGGTTAGACCTGTATTCTAATGGTTAGACCAGTACTGTGGTGGTTAGACCTGTATTCTAATAGTTTCACGAGTACTGTGATGGTTAGACCAGTAGTGTGGTGGTTAGACCTGTATTCTAATAGTTAGACCAGTACTGTGGTGGTTAGACAAGTACTGTGGTGGTTAGACCTGTATTCTAACAGTTACACGAGTACTGTGATGGTTAGACCAGTACTGTGGTGGTTAGACCTATACTCTAATAGTTAGACCAGTACTGTGGTGGTTAGACCAGTACTGTGGTGGTTAGACCTGTATTCTAATTGTTAGACCAGTACTGTGGTGGTTAGACCTGTTTTCTAATGGTTAGACCTGTACTGTGGTGGTAAGACCAGTACTGTGGTGGCTAGACCAGTAATGTGTTGGCAAGACCAGTATTGTGTTGGCTAGACCAGTACTGTGGTAATTAGACCTGTATTCTAATGATTAGACCAGTACTGTGGTGGTTACACCTGTACTGTGGTGGCTAGACCTGTACTGTGGTGGTTAGACCAGTACTGTGGTGGTTAGACCTGTTTGCTAATGGTTAGACATGTACTGTGGTGGTTAGACCAGCACTGTGGTGGCTAGACCAGTACTGTGGTGGCTCGCCCAGTACTGTGGTGGCTAGACCAGTATTGTGGTGGCTAGACCAGTACTATAGTGGCTAGACCATTACTGTGGTGGCTAGACCAGTATTGTGGTGGCTAGACCAGTACTGTGGTGGCTAGACCAGTACTGTGGTGGCTAGACCAGTACTGTGGTGGCTAGACCAGTATTGTGGTAGCTAGACCAGTACTATAGTGGCTACACCATTACTGTGGTGGCTAGACCAGTATTGTGGTGGCTAGACCAGTACTCTGTTGGCTAGACCTGTACTGTGGTAGCTACACCAGTACTGTGGTGGCTATACATTTACAGTAGTGACTAGACCAGTACTGTGGTGGCTACACCAGTACTGTGGTGGCTACACATTTACTGTAGTGACTAGACCAGTACTGTGGTGGCTAGACCAGTACAGTTATTGGTAGACTAGTACAGAGGTGGCTATACCAGTACTGTGGTGGCTAGACCAGTACAGTTATTCTTGACCAGTACAGAGGTGGCTAGACCAGTACAGAGGTGGCTACACAAGTACAGAGGTGGCTAGACCAGTACTGTGGTGGCTAGACCAGTACAGTTATTGCTAGACCAGTACAGAGGTGGCTAGACCAGTACAGAGGTGGCTAGACCAGTACTATATTGGCTAGACCATTACAGTTATGGGTAGACCAGTACTGTGGTGGCTAGACCAGTACAGTTATGGGTAGACCAGTACAGAGGTTGCTAGACAAGTACTGTTATGATTAGACCAGTACAGTTATTGCTAGACCAGTACAGAGGTTACGTAGAAAATATGGTACTCTGCATGGTGGAGTGTTAGACACTCTCACCGACCTTAGACAGAAATACTGGCTTCCTCAAGGTCGTCAAACAGTCAAATCAATTATTAAATTCTGTGTGATCTGCAAAAGATACGATGCTCGAGTGTGTCCTTATCCAGGACCTCCACCACTCCCTGAAGAAAGAGTGGTTCATCTTCGTACTTTTGAGACCACTGGTGTCGATTACACAGGAGCCTTGCTTCTCACTGGCAATCTAGATAAGATACCAGTGAAAGCTTACATTTGCCTCTTCACGTGTGCTACCACGCGAGGCGTACGTCTAGAAGTGACTTCGGATATGAGCGCTGAAGCCTTCATCCAAGCTTTTCGTAGATTTGCAGCTCGCAGATCCTGTCCCAAACTAATGATATCGGACAATGGTTCAAATTTTGTGGCAGGAGAAGCCTGTCTGCGAGAGGTATGGAATCATCCAGAAGTGCAGTCACTCCTGCAGAGACGACAATGCCAATGTTACACCAGCATGTGTGTTACACCAGCATGTGTGTTACACCAGCATGTGTGTTACATCAGAATGTGTGTTACACCAGCATGTGTGTTACATCAGCATGTGTGTTACATCAGAATGTGTGTTACACCAGCATGTGTGTTACATCAGCATGTGTGTTACACCAGCATGTGTGTTACATCAGAATGTGTGTTACACCAGCATGTGTGTTACATCAGCATGTGTGTTACACCAGCATGTGTGTTACATCAGAATGTGTGTTACACCAGCATGTGTGTTACACCAGCATGTGTGTTACATCAGAATGTGTGTTACACCAGCATGTGTGTTACATCAGCATGTGTGTTACACCAGCATGTGTGTTACACCAGCATGTGTGTTACACCAGCATGTGTGTTACACCAGCATGTGTGTTACACCAGCATGTGTGTTACACCAGCATATGTGTAACACGAGCATGCGTGTTATACAAGCATGTATGTTACACCAGCATGTGTGTTACACCAGCATGTGTGTTACACGAGCATGTGTGTTACACCAGCATGTGTGTTACACCAGCATGTGTGTTACACCAGCATGTGTGTTACACTAGCATGTGTGTTACACCAGCATGTGTGTTACACCAGCATGTGTGTTACACCAGCACGTGTGTTACACCAGCATGTGTGTTACACCAGCATGTGTGTTACACCAGCATGTGTGTTAAACCAGCATGTGTGTTACACCAGCATGTGTGATACAACAGCACGTGTGTTACACCAGCACGTGTGTTACACCAGCACGTGTGTTACACCAGCATGTGTGTTTCACCAGCATGTGTGTTACACTAGCATGTGTGTTACACCAGCATGTGCGTTACACCAACACGTGTGTTACACCAGCACGTGTGTTACACCAGCACGTGTGTTATACCAGCATATGTGTTACACCAGCACGTGTGTTACACTAGCACGTGTGTTACACCAGCATGTGTGTTACACTAGCATGTGTGCTACACCAGCATGTGTGTTTCACGAGTATGTGTGTTACACCAGCATGTGTGTTACACCAGCATGTGTGTTACACCAGCATGTGTGTTACACCAGAATGTGTGTTACACCAGCATGTGTGTTACACCAGCATGTGTGTTACACGAGCACGTGTGTTACACCAGCATGTGTGTTATACGAGCACGTGTGTTACACCAGCATGTGTGCTACACCAGCATGTGTGTTACACAAGCATGTGTGTTACACCAGCATGTGTGTTACACCAGCACGTGTGCTACACCAGCATGTGTGTTACACCAGCACGTGTGTTACACTAGCATGTGTGTTACACCAGCACGTGTGTTACACCAGCATGTGTGTTACACCAGCATGTGTGTTACACCAGCACGTGTGTTACACTAGCATGTGTGTTACACCAGCACGTGTGTTACACCAGCACGTGTGTTACACTAGCATGTGTGTTACACCAGCACGTGTGCTACACCAGCATGTGTGTTACACCAGCACGTGTGTTACACTAGCATGTGTGTTACACCAGCACGTGTGTTACACCAGCACGTGTGTTACACTAGCATGTGTGTTACACCAGCACGTGTGTTACACCAGCATGTGTGTTACACCAGCACGTGTGTTACACCAGCACGTGTGCTACACCAGCATGTGTGTTACACCAGCACGTGTGTTACACTAGCATGTGTGTTACACCAGCACGTGTGTTACACCAGCATGTGTGTTACACCAGCATGTGTGTTACACCAGCATGTCTGTTAAACCAGCATGTGTGTTACACCAGCATGTGTGTTACACCAGCACATGTGTTACACCAGCACGTGTGTTACACCAGCACGTGTGTTACACCAGCATGTGTGTTACACCAGCATGTGTGTTACACCAGCATGTGTGTTACATCAGAATGTGTGTTACACCAGCATGTGTGTTACACCAGCATGTGTGTTACACCAGCATGTGTGTTACACCAGCATGTGTGTTACACGAGCATGTGTGTTACACCAGCATGTGTGTTACACCAGCATGTGTGTTACACCAGCATGTGTGTTACACGAGCATGTGTGTTACACCAGCATGTGTGTTACACCAGCATGTGTGTTACACCAGCACGTGTGTTACACCAGCATGTGTGTTACACCAGCATGTGTGTTACACCAGCATGTGTGTTAAACCAGCATGTGTGTTACACCAGCATGTGTGATACAACAGCACGTGTGTTACACCAGCACGTGTGTTACACCAGCACGTGTGTTACACCAGCATGTGTGTTTCACCAGCATGTGTGTTACACTAGCATGTGTGTTACACCAGCATGTGCGTTACACCAACACGTGTGTTACACCAGCACGTGTGTTACACCAGCACGTGTGTTATACCAGCATATGTGTTACACCAGCACGTGTGTTACACTAGCACGTGTGTTACACCACCATGTGTGTTACACTAGCATGTGTGCTACACCAGCATGTGTGTTTCACGAGTATGTGTGTTACACCAGCATGTGTGTTACACCAGCATGTGTGTTACACCAGCATGTGTGTTACACCAGAATGTGTGTTACACCAGCATGTGTGTTACACCAGCATGTGTGTTACACGAGCACGTGTGTTACACCAGCATGTGTGTTACACCAGCATGTGTGTTACACCAGCATGTGTGTTACACAGGCATGTGTGTTACACCAGCATGTGTGTTATACAAGCATGTGTGTTACACCAGCATGTGTGTTACACAAGCATGTGTGTTACACCAGCATGTGTGTTACACCAGCATGTGTGTTACACAGGCATGTGTGTCATAGGAGCATGTGTGTTACACGAGCATGTGTGTTACACAGGCATGTGTGTTACACCAGCATGTGTGTTACACCAGCATGTGTGTTACACAGGCATGTGTGTCATAGGAGCATGTGTGTTACACCAGCATGTGTGTTACACAGGCATGTGTGTTACACCAGCATGTGTGTTATACAAGCATGTGTGTAACACGAGCATGTGTGTTACACCAGCATGTGTGTTACACGAGCACGTGTGTTATACAAGCATGTGTGTAACACGAGCATGTGTGTAACACGAGCATGTGTGTTACACCAGCACGTGTGTTACACCAGCACGTGTGTTACACCAGCATGTGTGTTACACCAGCATGTGTGTTACACCAGCATGTGTGTTACACCAGCATGTGTGTTACACCAGCACGTGTGTTACACCAGCACGTGTGTTACACCAGCATGTGTGTTACACGAGCACGTGTGTTACACCAGTACGTGTGTTACACCAGCATGTGTGTCAAACAAGCATGAGTGTGTCAGACGAGCATGAGTGTGTCAAACAAGCATGAGTATCAAACAAGCATATGTGTCAAACAAGCATGTGTGTCAAACAAGCATGAGTGTGTCAAACAAGCATGAGTGTGTCAAACAAGCATGAGTGTGTCAAACAAGCATGAGTATCAAACAAGCATGTGTGTCAAACAAGCATGTGTGTCAAACAAGCATGAGTGTCAAACAAGCATGTGTGTCAAACAAGCATGAGTATCAAACAAGCATGTGTGTCAAACAAGCATGTGTGTCAAACAAGCATTAGTGTCAAACAAGCATGAGTGTCAAACAAGCATGTGTGTCAAACAAGCAAGAGTGAGTCAAACAAGCATGAGTGTCAAACAAGCAAGAGTGAGTCAAACAAGCATGTGTGTCAAACAAGCATGAGTGTGCCAAACAAACATGAGTGTGTCAAACAAGCATGAGTGTGTCAAACAAGTATGAGTGTGTCAAACAAGCAAGTGTGTCAAACAAATATGTGTGTCAAACAAGCATGAGTGTGTCAAACAAGCATGAGTGTGTCAAACAAGCAAGTGTGTCAAACAAATATGTGTGTCAAACAAGCATGAGTGTGTCAAACAAGCATGTGTGTGTCAAACAAGCATGAGTGTGTCAAACAAACATGAGTGTCAAACAAGCATGTGTGTGTCAAACAAACATGAGTGTGTCAAACAAGCAAGAGTGAGTCAAACAAGCATGTGTGTCAAACAAGCATGTGTGTCAAACAAGCATGAGTGTGCCAAACAAACATGAGTGTGTCAAACAAGCATGAGTGTGTCAAACAAGCATGAGTGTGTCAAACAAGCATGAGTGTGTCAAACAAGCAAGTGTGTCAAACAAATATGTGTGTCAAACAAGCATGAGTGTGTCAAACAAGCAAGTGTGTCAAACAAATATGTGTGTCAAACAAGCATGAGTGTGTCAAACAAGCATGAGTGTGTCAAACAAGCAAGTGTGTCAAACAAATATGTGTGTCAAACAAGCATGAGTGTGTCAAACAAGCATGTGTGTGTCAAACAAGCATGAGTGTGTCAAACAAACATGAGTGTCAAACAAGCATGTGTGTCAAACAAGCATGAGTGTGTCAAACAAGCAAGTGTGTCAAACAAGCATGTGTGTCAAACAAGCATGAGTGTGTCAAACAAGCATGTGTGTCAAACAAGCATGTGTGTCAAACAAGCATGTGTGTCAAACAAGCATGTGTGTGTCAAACAAGCATGTGTGTCAAACAAGCATGTGTGTCAAACAAGCATGAGTGTCAAACAAGCATGTGTGTCAAACAAGCATGTGTGTCAAACAAGCATGAGTATCAAACAAGCATGAGTGTGTCAAACAAGCATGTGTGTCAAACAAGCATGTGTGTCAAACAAGCATGAGTTTCAAACAAGCATGTGTGTCAAACAAGCATGTGTGTCAAACAAGCATGTGTGTCAAACAAGCATGAGTGTCAAACAAGCATGTGTGTCAAACAAGCATGTGTGTCAAACAAGCATGAGTATCAAACAAGCATGTGTGTCAAACAAGCATGTGTGTCAAACAAACATGAGTATCAAACAAGCATGTGTGTCAAACAAGCATGTGTGTCAAACAAGCATGAGTGTCAAACAAGCATGTGTGCCAAACAAGCATGAGTATCAAACAAGCATGAGTGTGTCAAACAAGCATGTGTGTCAAACAAGCATGTGTGTCAAACAAGCATGAGTGTCAAACAAGCATGTGTGTCAAACAAGCATGAGTATCAAACAAGCATGTGTGTCAAACAAGCATGTGTGTCAAACAAGCATGAGTGTCAAACAAGCATGAGTATCAAACAAGCATGTGTGTCAAACAAGCATGTGTGTCAAACAAGCATGAGTGTCAAACAAGCATGTGTGTCAAACAAGCATGTGTGTCAAACAAACATGAGTATCAAACAAGCATGTGTGTCAAACAAGCATGAGTATCAAACAAGCATGTGTGTCAAACAAGCATGAGTGTCAAACAAGCATGAGTGTCAAACAAGCATGAGTGTCAAACAAACATGTGTGCCAAACAAGCATGAGTGTGTCAAACAAGCATGTGTGGCAAACAAGCATGAGTATCAAACAAGCATGAGTGTCAAACAAGCATGAGTATCAAACAAGCATGTGTGTCAAACAAGCATGTGTGTCAAACAAGCATGTGTGTGTCAAACAAGCATGTGTGTCAAACAAGCATGAGTATCAAACAAGCATGTGTGTCAAACAAGCATGTGTGTGTCAAACAAGCATGTGTGTCAAACAAGCATGAGTATCAAACAAGCATGTGTGTCAAACAAGAATGTGTGTCAAACAAGCATGAGTGTCAAACAAGCATGAGTGTCAAACAAGCATGTGTGTCAAACAAGCATGTGTGTCAAACAAACATGAGTATCAAACAAGCATGTGTGTCAAACAAGCATGTGTGTCAAACAAGCATGTGTGTCAAACAAGCATGAGTATCAAACAAGCATGTGTGTCAAACAAGCATGAGTGTGTCAAACAAGCATGTGTGTCAAACAAGCATGTGTGTCAAACAAGCATGTGTGTCAAACAAGCATGAGTATCAAACAAGCATGTGTGTCAAACAAGCATGTGTGTCAAACAAGCATGAGTGTCAAACAAGCATGAGTGTCAAACAAGCATGTGTGTCAAACAAGCATGTGTGTCAAACAAACATGAGTATCAAACAAGCATGTGTGTCAAACAAGCATGTGTGTCAAACAAGCATGTGTGTCAAACAAGCATGAGTATCAAACAAGCATGTGTGTCAAACAAGCATGAGTGTCAAACAAGCATGAGTGTGTCAAACAAGCATGAGTGTCAAACAAGCATGAGTGTCAAACAAGCATGAGTGTCAAACAAGCATCGTTGTGAGACGCAACATGTACCATAAAGACAATCACTCCATCCCATTATCCAACAATACAGTGGCCAACACATAATAGTGCCAGAGATAAGACTAGTGCCAGAGATAAGACTGGTGCCGGAGATAAGACTGGTGCCAGAGATAAGACTGGTGCCAGAGATAAGACTGGTACCAGAGATAAGACTGGTGCCAGAGATAAAACTAGCGCCAGAGATGAGACTGGTGACAGAGATAAGACTAGTGCCAGAGATAAAACTGGTGCCAGAGATAAGACTGGTGCCAGAGATAAGACTGGTGCCAGTGATAAGACTGGTGCCAGAGATAAGACACTAGCCAGAGATAAGACTGATGGATGAGAGAAGATATTTGAGCTGTGAAGAGTGGGTAAAATCATTATTCTAATCGACAAAAGAAAATAGACAAAAGGAGCTATGGTCACGACATTAATAGTACTAACGGAACTGACAATGTTAATAAAAAATGTAAGTGTAAGCAAGTGGTATTGAAAGAGAATGGTTATCATAAATCAAGAAGAATCCGGACTCACATGTGACCCTCATTGGGGTTTAAGAACCCCGAGTGTAGTTAAAGTGAGGGTGTAGCAGTGGTAGTGAAACTGTTCACTTACGACCCGAGAGAATAATGTAAAATAAATAAGTAGAAGAACGTTGATGACCAAACCACACATCAGAAGATGGAGAGACGACGACGACGTTTCCGTCCCTCATGGACCATTACCAAGTCGTGTGTGCGCCAGTATCTACACCTCACGACCTAATAATGGTCCAGTACGGACCGAAACGTCGTCGTTGCTTCATCGTCTGGTGTGTGGTTTGGTCAACATATCTTCAGCCACGTTGTTGTGACTCATCGTCTGGATATAGGTGAACGTTACACAATATTCAGAACAGGTGAACAAAAAACATTTCTGGTAACGGAAGGGAAGATTTACACCCTGCTCGCGAACTGCAGGAGCGGTGTTCCGTGAGAGGGAGGACATGGATTCTGGAAAAGGGCTGAGCAACTGAGAGGAAGGGAGATAAGAGAGAGAGGCAAGGAAAGGGAAACCATACGTTAGCGAAAGTAATGGGTGGAACCGAAATTCTGAAAAGCTCGTGTCTTCTGAACCAGGAGCCTTCGCAGGGATTTAGATGCCTGAAGAGAGAGAGAAAAAAAGGAAAAAATTCAAACACAGTAAAGAGCAGTGGGTTTCGGAGAAGAATGGCGAGTCTTCGATGTGGAGGAAGATCACCAGGTTCAACACTCTTGTCAGGAGTGCAAGGAATTGAGGTCAAGTTTCTTTGCATTGTGAGGCAGTTTCTAAAGTGAGGTAGAGTTTAGCTATTGGTGAAATGATTCGTGGTGAAAGCTTAAAGGTAAACCGACTTAGCAAGGGATCACGGAGAGACAATGGTCTTACATAATATATATATATTCTGAAGACGCAAAATCTAGTTAGTCAATGACTATGATAATCTTTGTGACCTTTCATCATGATTTTATTGATTGAATAAAACAGTACTATCCACGTTTAATGTGCTTAGCAATATATATATATATATATATATATATATATATATATATATATATATATATATATATATATATATATATATATATATATATATATATATATGTGTGTGTATATCACGAAAATAAACACGTGATTAAGAATGTGACAATGTCAGACCACGGAGGAAAAATGAAACAGGAAATTTCCTTAAGTACCTTCGTATATTAAATACATCTTCAGAAGGTCATTTTACAGATCGAGTGATGGGTATAAATAGGCAGGAAGGAGTGGTGAAGTAAGGTGAGGTACAATACTTGGACAACGCAGACGGCCCATTGGCCCATCAGATGCACCCAATTGGCACATCCGATGTAGCCCAATGGCCCATCTGATACAGCAGACATACAAGCATAATATATAGGTAATTATAACATAAAGAAGTAAATATATACAATAAATTAGTGAGACAAATGTTTTTCAATGATTCTACTTAAATCGCCCTTTAGCTGATCTATTAGAAATGGATCTAAGTTATATAGACCACTGCTAATATTCAAATTACTTTCTTTGGTGATCTGTATCAAAGCAGATTCAATTATGTTTCTGTTATAGGTGCTTTTACAATTTGTTATTGAAGAAGCACTCTCCCAATCAATTTGGTGAGCTTTTTCTGACAAATGCACAAACAAAGCATTAGACAATTGGCCATGTCTTACAGAGTATTTATGTTGCGATATTCTACATTTTAAATCTTTAGATGTTTAAAAACATATATATATATATATATATATATATATATATATATATATATATATATATATATATATATATATATATATATATATATATATATATATATATATATATATATATATATATATATTGGTGTATACTGGCAGCAGGTTTTCTTTCAAACATGTTTCATTGAATATGACCGCATATTCAGTGTTTATTATTTTCTGGTTTAGGGCTTCTATTCCTCTATCTATTTTCTTAGCATCAGGGCTTAATTGAAATAGGAGTTCTCCAAAACTCATTTTCGTACTTTTGAGGTGAAGAAAAGAAGTGATTTACTATAGAGTGTATTAGTGTATTACACTTATTTATATAATTTGCACAACGTTTCGAACCTCCATGGTTCATTCTCAAGTGAACAGATCTTACAATACTAGTTGATTTTATACCCGCACTGGGTCAGGTGATAATACAATAAAGGTGAAAACATGGGGGGATACATAAGGGATAAATGTGAGGTGAAACATAGAGGCTGCAGAAGGCTTATTGGCCCATACGAGGCAGCTCCTATCTAAACACAAAGATTAATCCAGTGTAATTGGCCTATTATGTTGGACATTGTCTTCTGTGTTGGCATCGATATGTTCTTGTCTTGTCCTTACTCTCATGGTGGGTAGAGTAAATAGTTCCGTGATTTGGGTGTTCATGGTAGGTCGCTCTATTCTTATGTGAATTGCCTCAAGAATTTGTAATCTTCTTGCATCTTGGGTTTTGTTTATTATGCAGGTATTCTTGTTCAACATTTCTCTGGTTAGAGTAATGTCATGGGCTTGTCTCATGTGATTCCTAGGGGCACCAGATTGAAGATGGCATGTCAAACGCCTCGTCAGCTTGGTCGACGTCATACCTATGTACTTACATTGAAGGTTATATATATATATATATATATATATATATATATATATATATATATATATATATATATATATATATATATATATATATATATATAACTGAAAACTCACACCCCAGAAGTGACTCGAACCCATACTCCCAGGAGCCACGCAACTGGTATGTACAAGACGCCTTAATCCACTTGACCATCACGACCGGACATAATGAGGTGATAGCCGAGGCTATTTGAACCACCCCACCGCCGGCACTCGGATAGTAATCTTGGGCATAGCATTTTACCAAATCACCTCATTCTTTGGGGCACACATGAGGAACACAAATGCGAACAAGCCTGAATGGTCCCCAGGACAATATGCAACTGAAAACTCACACCCCAGAAGTGACTCGAACCCATACTCCCAGGAGCCACGCAACTGGTATGTACAAGACGCCTTAATCCACTTGACCATCACGACCGGACATAATGAGGTGATAGCCGAGGCTATTTGAACCACCCCACCGCCGGCACTCGGATAGTAATCTTGGGCATAGCATTTTACCAAATCACCTCATTCTTTGGGGCACACGTGAGGAACACAAATGCGAACAAGCCTGAATGGTCCCCAGGACAATATGCAACTGAAAACTCACACCCCAGAAGTGACTCGAACCCATACTCCCAGGAGCCACGCAACTGGTATGTACAAGACGCCTTAATCCACTTGACCATCACGACCGGACATAATGAGGTGATAGCCGAGGCTATTTGAACCACCCCACCGCCGGCACTCGGATAGTAATCTTGGGCATAGCATTTTACCAAATCACCTCATTCTTTGGGGCACACGTGAGGAACACAAATGCGAACAAGCCTGAATGGTCCCCAGGACAATATGCAACTGAAAACTCACACCCCAGAAGTGACTCGAACCCATACTCCCAGGAGCCACGCAACTGGTATGTACAAGACGCCTTAATCCACTTGACCATCACGACCGGACATAATGAGGTGATAGCCGAGGCTATTTGAACCACCCCACCGCCGGCACTCGGATAGTAATCTTGGGCATATCATTTTAGCAAATCACCTCATTCTTTGGGGCACACGTGAGGAACACAAATGCGAACAAGCCTGAATGGTCCCCAGGACAATATGCAACTGAAAACTCACACCCCAGAAGTGACTCGAACCCATACTCCCAGGAGCCACTCAGTCCCCAAGAGGGCATTTGAAGGCATAGACGATGATGGTCTCTTTTAAAGCGTTTTGCTTTGTGTCTGGAGAGTTTCTCATGAGTAGGCTGGCCGTTTTTCTGGTTTTATAGAAAATAGTAGGTTTTATAGTAGGCCAAAAAGTGCGTTCTGGCAACTAGGTACGACATATATATATATATGACATATATATATATGTCGACATATATATATATATATATATATATATGTACATATATATATATGTACGACATATATATATATGTCGTACCTAATAGCCAGAACGCACTTCTCAGCCTACTATGCATTGCCCGATTTGCCTAATAAGCCAAGTTTTCATGAATTAATATATTTTCTCTAATTTTTTTCTTATGAAATGATAAAGCTACCCATTTCATTGTGTATGCGGTCAATTTTTTTTTATTGGAGTTAAAATTAACGTAGATATATGACCGAACCTAACCAACCCTACCTAACCTATCTTTATAGTTTAGGTTAGGTTAGGTAGCCGAAAACGTTAGGTTAGGTTAGGTAGGTTAGGTAGTCGAAAAACAATTAATTCATGAAAACTTGGCTTATTAGGCAAATCGGGCCTTGCATAATAGGCTGAGAAGTGCGTTCTGGCTACTAGGTACGACATATATATATATATATATATATATATATATATATATATATATATATATATATATATATATATATATATATATACAACTTTAGAACACTTTCCCACCAGGAGACTCGAACCCTAGCCAGCACAGAAGCCTTCCAGCAACTGGCATAACAGGTACGCCTTAACCCTCTCCACCACCTGCTCAGACCCTTAAAAGAGATGGTAATTTCGGAGTATTTAAATACCACAAAGATCACCACCTCCCAAGAGCACTAGAGCAAGTGAGGGGTCATTTAGACGTTAATTTCATCAAGTCCCTGTTAATATGGGAAGACACAGTGTCTATGCTTAAGGCACAACTCTCCTAAACACGAGAGTCAAGTATACAACTTTAGAACACTTTCCCACCAGGAGACTCGAACCCTAGCCAGCACAGAAGCCTTCCAGCAACTGGCATAACAGGTACGCCTTAACCCTCTCCACCACCTGCTCAGACCCCTAAAAGAGATGGTAATTTCGGAGTATTTAAATACCACAAAGATCACCACCTCCCAAGAGCACTAGAGCAAGTGAGGGGTCATTTAGACGTTAATTTCATCAAGTCCCTGTTAATATGGGAAGACACAGTGTCTATGCTTAAGGCACAACTCTCCTAAATACGAGAGTCAAGTATACAACTTTAGAACACTTTCCCACCAGGAGACTCGAACCCTAGCCAGCACAGAAGCCTTCCAGCAACTGGCATAACAGGTACGCCTTAACCCTCTCCACCACCTGCTCAGACCCTTAAAAGAGATGGTAATTTCGGAGTATTTAAATACCACAAAGATCACCACCTCCCAAGAGCACTAGAGCAAGTGAGGGGTCATTTAGACGTTAATTTCATCAAGTCCCTGTTAATATGGGAAGACACAGTGTCTATGCTTAAGGCACAACTCTCCTAAACACGAGAGTCAAGTATACAACTTTAGAACACTTTCCCACCAGGAGACTCGAACCCTAGCCAGCACAGAAGCCTTCCAGCAACTGGCATAACAGGTACGCCTTAACCCTCTCCACCACCTGCTCAGACCCTTAAAAGAGATGGTAATTTCGGAGTATTTAAATACCACAAAGATCACCACCTCCCAAGAGCACTAGAGCAAGTGAGGGGTCATTTAGACGTTAATTTCATCAAGTCCCTGTTAATATGGGAAGACACAGTGTCTATGCTTAAGGCACAACTCTCCTAAACACGAGAGTCAAGTATACAACTTTAGAACACTTTCCCACCAGGAGACTCGAACCCTAGCCAGCACAGAAGCCTTCCAGCAACTGGCATAACAGGTACGCCTTAACCCTCTCCACCACCTGCTCAGACCCTTAAAAGAGATGGTAATTTCGGAGTATTTAAATACCACAAAGATCACCACCTCCCAAGAGCACTAGAGCAAGTGAGGGGTCATTTAGACGTTAATTTCATCAAGTCCCTGTTAATATGGGAAGACACAGTGTCTATGCTTAAGGCACAACTCTCCTAAACACGAGAGTCAAGTATACAACTTTAGAACACTTTCCCACCAGGAGACTCGAACCCTAGCCAGCACAGAAGCCTTCCAGCAACTGGCATAACAGGTACGCCTTAACCCTCTCCACCCTTAACCCTTATATATATATATATATATATATATATATATATATATATATATATATATATATATATATATATATATATATATATATATATATATATATATATATATATATATATATATATATATATATATATATATATATATATATATATATATATATATATATATGTTTCATTGAATATGACCGCATATTCTGTATTTATTATTTTCTGGTTTAGGGCTTCTATTCCTCTAACTATTTTCTTAGCATCAGGGCTTAATTGAAATAGGAGTTCTCCAAAACTCATTTTCGTACTTTTAAGGTGAAGAAAAGAAGTGATTTACTATAGAGTGTATTACACTTATTTATATAATTTGCACAACGTTTTGAACCTCCATGGTTCATTCTCAAGTGAACAGATCTTACAATACTAGTTGATTTTATACCTGCACTGGGTCAGGTGATAATACAATAAAGGTGAAAACATGGGGGGATACATAAGGGATAAATGTGAAGTGAAACATAGAGGCTGCAGAAGGCTTATTGGCCAATACGAGGCAGCAGATAGGAGATAACACACATGCTGGTGTAACACATGTGTTGGTGTAACACACGTGCTAGTGTAACACACATGCTAGTGTAACACACATGCTGGTGTAACACACGTGTTGATGTAACACACGTGCTGGTGTAACTGTGGGATATCTGGGACGTGACTCAATTTATTCAATTATTAAATTAATGAAATCAATTACGAAGGACCACCAACTTTTAAGAAAAGAGGGAAACTAATAAAAAGTGATAATTAGAAACACAAGGAAGAACCGGTGTCTATGGCTAAATATTAAGAAGCATAATTACTTAAATAATTAATGGACTGTATAGTTAATTAACTTAAATCAAAGCCTCAAACACCTACATTGGGGGGGGGGGGTATTGCTTGAACTTCATATACGTCTAGAAACTAGTGTGGTTAGTGCACCAGTTCATTGTTTAATAACTAATCTTGTGACCAAATATTAAAGAATCTATAGAAGATTATCACCAGCAATTATAAAGATTATTAACATTAGAAAATAATCGTCCAAATAAACACAGATTATCTCCAGTGCACATGACGAGCATCCGATTAGATAGAATGATGTATGAATAATCAATTTAGAGTAAATAAATGTGTACAAAAAAGTCTTAGCTTTAAGACGATTTCTATGACATCATTCACGTCTCGTCCTCGTGATCTCAGGAATTTCTCGTAGAAACACTTAGAGGTGAATAATACGAAGTTAGGTAACAGCTCGTTGACTCCTCACATGCGAGCTGTAATTTAAGGGATATTACGTAGCATTGAACTAGGCTACTTAAATCTCTATATTCATGAAATGTAAATTAAATTTTGGTGAGGTAACGTTGGATTTCTTGTGGTCGCTCGATAAAACGACAAGCTGCCCCGACATATACAATCTCTAATAATGCATCAAAAAAGAACTATATACTTATCTAAGGGTACAAATTATGTTGAAGCTTGTCGGTATCGCGTCTCAAGCTCAAACTTCCACAATGTCGTACACGTGGTTGATAGCTTGGCTTGAATATAGACGCGTTATTAGTTGGCCGATCACTGCAGATCACGTAGAACAATAATAACTCATTCTGTGTTGAGTACCAGTGTAATTCTTGCTGATAATCTCAACGTCACGTGTCTCAGACTCTGACGCTCCGACCTTGTTGCTCAATTCCGCAACACGAGTCCTCCACGCCACACACAATGGCGTCTCGATACACAATGGCTTCTCCCCCAGCCGCGTCCCCGCATTCGCCACAGAAATTATTTATCACGAATAATTTTATTTCGCATAATTGTGGCTGAAAGACTTTAATAAAGACTGGGTTGTAATTCTGGGGATTTAAATATTATTACTTTCTCGTCTTATGGTAGTAAACAAGAAATGGAAAAGATTTTAAGTTTCTCCATGGCATTCACGCGTGACGGTAAAATTATTACTTGATAACAATTGTAACTAAAAACTCTCGATTTAGAATTATCTGGGAGTTATGTTATCCATAAATAACTATCACACGGAATACTGATGATTTTAGAGAATCACATTCAATTCTCTAACACACTGGATATAAATGTGTTTAACTAGATATAATCTGACGCAATACTGGTGCTTGGTTTCGTAAGAATTCCAGTATCCATATGCAGATATAATAGTTAGTTCATGTGAACATTACTGTTAGTAAGTTTTAGTAACTACAGTAGTTAGTATATTTTAATACTAATTTATTATAATACAATAGTATTGTATTAGTGTTGGAAATTTCCAACATAACTCCGGGGGGAGACTTCTCGGGTCGCAGTGTAATGTTGAGTACTGACATACCTATCCCGAAGTTAGTATTAATGTTAATATGTTAGTATGTTAGTATGTTAGTACACGCATAACGGATGTCCCGTAATTGTCAATGACATACAAGAAACTTAAGTCTTGCAAGGAAATTCATGTTGAATGGAACATGTTATTAGAAATCATCTAAAGTTAATGACTAATAAAGCTTACAATAAACTCTGTGACTAGTATCGCTATGACATGTAATGTTTATGTTACTAAGTCTTAAAGTCTTGTAAACTCTCAGATACTCTAGACGAAATAATGTTATTATTAATAGCCTATACAACATATTGAGAATTAAATCACACAATTTAAAGTAACTGGGAATCCACTGTGATGAGAATGTTCTGGGTCATTGTGACTTGTAACGATTTGTTACTTGACATCACAACACAGTATCATCATGATTACTTAAATTGGATGGGAAGTTATTTGCTCCTGGTCAGAGCTATAATAGGCTTGTAGTTTCCGTTTGCATTGTTGAGCAGCAGCTCTAGTGGTGCGGTTGCTCGGTGGATCAGAATTGTTGTCCTCGGAAACTGTAGGTGAAGCTGGTTCTGGTAAACACTCTCGTTCTGCTAATTCGAGAGGTACCAACTTCTCTAAGGTTTTTAGGGTTGTGTTGCCTCGGTACAAAACCTTTACTACTCTCAGGATGCCTTGGTGATCTGGGTGGATAGCAACAATTTTGCCTATGGGCCACTCTGACCTTGGTCCATCACTGTCAATCAATACTAGGTCTCCTGGTTTAAGTTTTACTTTATTATAGGGACTCGAAGCTCCGTAGTGGTACTCTCGTAGAGCTGTGAGGTACTCTCGAGTCCACACCTCATTCCACCTTTCAATTACTCTTGAAAGATGTTGGTAACTTTCTACTAAGTCACTCCTGGTTACATGTGAAGGATCGACGGGGTCCTCTTCTGTCAAAGGTATTAGAGGGCTCAGCAGGCCTCCATGTATCAAGTGTGAGGGACTCAGAGGTTCTCTCTGTGAGAAATCATCTGATAGGTATGTTAATGGGCGATTGTTGACTCGCGCCTCGATTTCCACGACAAGTGTTTGGAGTTCGGAGTAACTAATTTTCTGTCGATGTAAGGTCTTCCTTAAACACTTCTTGACAGTTCCTATCATACGTTCGTAGAACCCACCTTGCCAGGGGGCTCTTGGAGCAATAAATTTCCAGTGGCATTGTCGTCTCTGCAGGAGTGACTGCACTTCTGGATGATTCCATACCTCTCGCAGACAGGCTTCTCCTGCCACAAAATTTGAACCATTGTCCGATATCATTAGTTTGGGACAGGATCTGCGAGCTGCAAATCTACGAAAAGCTTGGATGAAGGCTTCAGCACTCATATCCGAAGTCACTTCTAGATGTACGCCTCGCGTGGTAGCACACGTGAAGAGGCAAATGTAAGCTTTCACTGGTATCTTATCTGGATTGCCAGTGAGAAGCAAGGCTCCTGTGTAATCGACACCAGTGGTCTCAAAAGGACGAAGATGAACTACTCTTTCTTCAGGGAGTAGTGGAGGTCCTGGATAAGGACACACTCGAGCATCGTATCTTTTGCAGATCACACAGAATTTATTAATTGATTTGACTGTTTGACGACCTTGAGGAAGCCAGTATTTCTGTCTAAGGTCGGTGAGAGTGTCTAACACTGCACCATGCAAAGTACCATATTGATGGTGATGTAAAACTAGAAGTTTGGTAATGATGTGGTGACGTGGTAGAAGGATCAGATTCTTTGTATCCAGATCAATTTTTGCATGAAGCAAACGTCCTTCACACCTTAATATATTATGAGTGTTGGCATCATACCAGCTACCTAGAGAATTGGTTAATTTATCTGGAAGATTTTCATATTCACTTCCATATGTCTCTTGCTGTGCACGTTTGATCCAGTAGAGGATAGGATTGGGAAACTTATGTCTGATTCCTATCTTAGCAAGAAAGTCAAACACATGTGCTGTCACTCTTAATAACTTACTCAAGTTAGAATAATTGTGAGGATTAATAGCTATGTTTCGATGAGATTCTGGTTCATTCATGGGAGTAGTGATATTGGTCACTATGACTTGTGACTTTTGTTTGGGCCACTGACCACTAACAAGCCATGAAGGTCCATTAAACCACATCGAAGACTTGATAAGTTGTTTTAGTGTCAATCCTCGAGATAAGTAATCTGCAGGATTGTCCTTAGTGGGAACATGTCTGAATTTATATCCAGCAGATAATTCATGAATTTCCCTAAATTTACTGACGTAGGGAGTTTTATTATTGTTGTTTCTTACCCATTGTAAGACTGCCTCATTGTGTGACCACACGACAATCTCACCAAAGTGGATATTATTGAGTGTCTTAGTCAAGCAATGAGCCAATCTTACTCCCACCAGCAATGCAGTCAACTCCATTTGAAGTAAAGATCTCTTCTTAATGGGAGCAACTCTTGCTTTAGATGTGAGCAAAATTGATTGTGCACTATTAACTAAGTAGGCTACAGCGCCATACGCTTTGCCAGAGGCACCCCCTCCCCGCTCAGCTCGTTGTCGCCGTGTGGGGGCTTAGTGGGCGGCTGCCGGAGTGTGATGCTCCTTGGGACAGTCCTCTGTCCTTTTCTAGCCTTGTGCTCCTGCTGCCGTCCTCTCCAATTCTGCTGGGCATCTTTTCCTTTTCCTTCTGTTTCGTTTTTCTCCCCCCTCTTCTCCTATCTGCTTGCCGTTTCCTACCGACCTTTTGCTCGTTCTGGTTCTTCCCTTGGACTTCTTCTATTTTGACGCCCGGGTGCTTGAGGAGGCATACTCATGCACCCGTAGAACTGCAGTACCCGACGTCGAGAGCGAGGGGAACCTTTTATTGTCAATCCCCACTTCGTCACTGAACCCGATCTCGACGGACTGTCGGTTTCTTAAGGTGGCGTTTGTGGGGCGTATACTCGCGACGCACCCCTAGGAGGCCCCGACAAGATCGGCGATAGCTTCTTGTTGGGTGTCCTGCCTCTAATTGTGGCTCCATGGTGGGTGTGGGGGCACATTCGTGAGTGAATTCTTTCTTTCGTCAAGATGATTACCCCTGCTTCGGCTTCTTCTGGTTTACCTTCTCAGGCTCGTGGGGTGGGCGACCAAGCCCCCGAGTCGGTCCGTATTGGAAGACCGGGCTCTGTAGCCTCCGCTGCATTGGGCCCCGACCTTGCTCCTCCTTTGGCCTCTCTGACTCCTTCCTCTGGCTCCCCTCCCTCCTCTGTGGTTGGGTCGAGCCCCAAGCCCCCAGTGGTGACTACCTCGTCCCCTGGCGCGGCTCCTTCTCTAGTTGTAACTACTGCGCCTTTTAACCCCTCTCTCTCTGGGGGTTCTCACCGCCGTCCTCGTCACGGCCGCCCTCGCTCGATTCCTTCCAGTTCTGCTACCTATCAAGCCTTGTTTGGTCCCGCTTCGTGGGCCAAATATTTTGACCTCCTCCCTCTTGATTCTGCGCCTCCTGACGATTTCTCCCTCCATCGACATCTCATTGATTCCGTGGATGCCTCCATTACTTTCAACCCCACTCGTCTCGGTACACGTGTCGTTGCTGCTCCTTCTCAGGATGCTGCTTCCCGCTTGGCTGCCTTATCCTGCCTTGGCGAGACCCCCGTTCGGGTCTCGAAGAACGTTCAGTTGAATGCCAGTGTTGGCACTATTTTGCTCCCGCCCCATGTTGCGACCGGTGTTCGGGACCTGCGCGACTGCCACGACGATATTCGACATATCCTCGCTGCCCAGGGCCACTCTATTCTCCAGGTGGACACGTTTACTCGTCCCCCTCGTGGTAGTCGCCGTCAACCCCTCCGGGTTGTGAAGATTACCTTTGATGGTAGGACCCTTCCACCCTCTGTCATTCTTGCTGGTGCCAGGTGCTCTGTCCAGGAGTACATTCCTTCTCCTCGGCTCTGCAACAAGTGCTGGAGGTTTGGGCATGGTGCCCTCCGCTGCTCCGGGACTGTCTCTCTCTGTCCTTTGTGTGGTGGCGAAGGTCACTCTAAGTCGGAGTGCGCTTCTTCCCAGGCTCGTTGCCTCAACTGTGGTGAGGCCCATCCTACCTTCTCCCGTGCGTGTGTCCATTACAAGCTTGAGGCAGCCGTCCTCAACTTGAAGCACCGGGAGCGTTTATCTTTTCCTGAGGCGAGGCGCCAGGTTCGCCGGCTCCCGCCTTATGCTAATATCTCTTATGCTCGCGTGTTGCACTCTTCCTCTCCTCGTCCTTCCCGCCTTCCTCAGACTCACAACCGTTTCCGGGCCTTGGACCCTGATGCGCCCACTGCCCCCTCCTCTGTCCCTTTGGGTTCTCTCCCGAAGGATCCTCCTCCTGGTCCTCTGTCTGGGGTTCCCCTTCCTTCTACCCGGTCTGTCGTGTCTTCTGTGTCTTCTTCCTCGTCCCCCTCCGATCCTCCTTCCCATCCTCTTCCTCCATCTATCGGCTCTCCCCGCCCCCTGTCGGTGCGGGCGGATGTCCATCGCTCTCCTACCGGCCGTCGTGTGTGCTCTCGTTCGGCTTCTCCTGTTGAGACACTGGAATCCGTTGCCCGGTACGTAGTTGCTGGGACACCGGTCTCTTTAAGTCAGAAGCGTAAGCCTGGCTCCTCTCCTTCCTCTTCCCCGGCGGGTAAGAAGGCTTCGCTTTCTTCCTCAGCTCCTCCTTCTGGCTCTGTTGCTCCTTCCCCTCCCGTTTCAGTGCTTGCGCCCCCTGTTCCTGCTATGGAGGTTTCTTTGGCCCCTGCTTCCCTTTCGGTTGCTGCTCTTGCTGGGGTGCGCTCCTCTCTTTCTACTCCCCCTCTTCCTGCTGCTGTCCTTGACTGCTCCTCTCCGTTGTCTCCTCCTCCTCCTCCTCCTCCTCCTCCTCCTCCTCCTCCTCCGGACCCTGCCCGCCCACCTCTGATCTGTTCTCCCGTTTCCTTCCCTCCGTCTTTGCTCAGTTTACCCATGCCCCCTAACCCTGACTTTGCTGACCCTGATCCCGACCCTGATATTCTTTAACGTGCTCTGTTGCTCTTTCGCCTTATTTTTCTTCCTTGTTCTCTGTTTTTGTCCTTTCTCTTCTCGTCGTTGTCCATTCTTCAATGGAACGTTCGAGGTTATTACGCCAATTTCCTCGAACTCCAACTTCTGGTTTCGCGGTTTTCGCCCCTTTGTGTCTGTCTCCAGGAGCCAATGCTTGGTGCTCGTCCTGGTCGTTTTCGTGGCTATTCCTTTCTCTCCCCCCCCCCCAGCCATTGCTGGGGCTTCTAATTCTTCTGCTCTCTTGATTCGGGCTGATGTTCCCTTTGTTCCTTTACTTTTTCCTTCGCCTCTCCATTGTTCTGCTGCTCGTATCTTTGTGGGGAAATGGTACACAGTTTGTTCCATTTATCTCCCCCCGAGTGTCCCGCTCTCTCTTCCTGATTTGAAACACCTCCTAGACTCCTTGCCGGAGCCTGTGCTCCTGCTGGGTGACTTCAATTGTCGTCATTCTCTTTTGAGTGACGTTCTGACGAATACCCGGGGTCGCCTCCTTGAGCCGTTTCTCCTCTCTTCTTCCCTGTCTCTTCTGAATTCTGGTGAGCCCACTCATTTGGACTCTCGAACTCGCACCCTTTCTTGTCTTGATCTTTCTCTCTGCTCTTCTTCTCTTTACTTAGATTTCACGTGGCAGGTTCTTGATGACCTCCACGGAAGTGATCATTTCCCCATCCTTGTTTCCTTTTTCTCTTTTCGCCCTTCCCTCTCTTTCCCTAGGTGGCAGTTTGCTAAGGCGGACTGGACCCTATTTTCCCTCAGTGCTACTCTCTCTGACCTCTCCCTTCTGCCCCTCTCTCGCGCTCTCCTCCTTTTTCATGACACTGTCTTCGACGCTGCCCTCCGCTCTATTCCTCGCTCTTCCTCTCGGGGTCCTCGGAATTGCGTTCCCTGGTGGAATGCGGACTGTGCTCGGGCTGTCCGCTGTAAGCGTGCAGCCTGGAAGAAGCACCGCCGTAGGCAGACGACCGATTCTTTTCTTTTCTTTCGGAAAGCGAGTGCGGTGGCCCGTAGGGCCATCCGTACGGCTAAACGTGAATGTTGGGCATCTTATGTCTCGACAATTACGTCCGAAACCCCTCTGGCCCAGATCTGGAAGCGTATCCGCAAGATAGCGGGTAAGTTCGTTCCCGATGTTTCACCGGTCCTTCACCTCCATGATACTCTTGTGGCGGACCCGTTGCAGGTCGCTTCCGAACTGGGTTCCCACTTTTCTTCTGTTAGCTCTGGTCTTCATCTTCCCCAATCTTTCCTTCTTCGTAAACCTGTCCTTGAGTCTCGTCCTTTAGATTTCTGCACTCATCTTCAGCTTCCCTATAATGATCCCTTCTCTCTCTCTGAACTTCGTTCTGCCCTGGCCCTCTGCGGTTCTACGGCGGCGGGCTCCGATGGTATTCATTATGAGATGCTTCGCCATCTCCCTCCGAGCACGTCTCAGTATTTACTGAGTCTGTATAATCGGATCTGGGAGTCGTCGTCAGTCCCTGAGGACTGGCTCGATGCCGTTGTCCTCCCTGTTCGCAAACCGGGGTCTCTGGGTACTTCCCCTAAGGACTTTCGCCCTATTGCTCTCACAAGTTGTGTCTGCAAACTCTTTGAACGTATGGTTAACGTTCGTCTGATGTGGTTCCTGGAACACCATCACCTCCTCTCCCCTTCTCAATTTGGTTTCCGCAAGTGCCGCAGCACGACAGATGTCCTGGTGAACTTGGAGGTCTATATTCGTACTGCTTTTGCTGCGAAGACCTCCGTTGTTGCCGTCCTTTTTGACCTAGAAAAGGCTTACGACACCACTTGGCGTTATCATATCCTATCTCAACTTCATTCTTTTGGCCTTCGTGGTCATCTCCCTCTCTTTCTCCGCAGCTTCCTCTCTCGTCGTTCCTTTCGGGTGCGCCTTGGTACCGCTCTGTCTCCCTCTTTTCAGCAATACGAAGGTGTGCCCCAGGGTAGTGTTCTGAGCACTACTCTTTTTCTGGTTGCCCTCAATGGTCTTCTTTCCTCTCTTCCTTCTGGTGTCTTCTCCGCTCTCTATGTCGATGATCTTACCCTTTGTTGTCAGGGTGATGATTCGCCTCTCCTTCAACGCCGGCTTCAACTTGCAATTGATGCCGTGTCGTCTTGGGCCACAGGTCATGGCTTCAAGTTCTCTACTTCTAAGACTTGTGCCTTGACTTTTACGCGGAAACGGGTTGTTCTTCGTCCCTCTTTGTCACTTTATGGTCATCCCCTTGAATACAAAGATTCCGCGAAGCTTTTGGGGTTATTCCTTGACACTCGTTTGTCTTGGTCTCCCCATATCTCTTACCTCCGCGTTGAGTGCTCTAAGGCCCTTACCCTCCTTCGGGTCTTGTCCCATACTTCTTGGGGGGCAGATAGGCGCACTCTCCTTGCTTTACATTCCTCTCTCGTCCTGTCTAAGCTCGATTATGGTTGCCCTGCTTACTCGTCTGCTTCTCCTTCTACTCTTCGCCATCTTGATGCTTTGCACCATACTGGGTTGCGCCTCAGTTCTGGTGCCTTTCGTTTGACTCCCGTCCTTAGCTTGTATGTTGCCACTGGCTTCCTGTCTCTCCAGGACCGCCGTGATCGCTACTGTCTTCGCTATCTTGCGTGGTCCTTGCAACATCCTTCCTCTCGCCTCTGTCGTGCTTTAACTTTTACCCCTCCTGCGGTTCCTGTTCCTCTTCACCACCTCCCTCTTTCTGTCCGGTTATCTCGCCTACAGGATTCTCTTTCCGTTCGTATTTCTGATGTTTCTCCTCGTGTTGTTCCTTCTTTGCCCCCGTGGAGGGTCCCTCTTCCGCGGTTTTGTACATCCTTGACTCGTATCACTAAAGCTTTTACCCCTCCTACGGTTCTAAAACGCCTTTTCCTCGAGCACTTTTCTTCTCACTCCCGCTCAGTTTCTGTCTTCACCGATGGGTCTAAGTCAGCGGACGGTGTTGGCTACTCTGTTGTTTTTCCTGATCGCACTTATATGTGTCGCTTGCCTCCGGAGACTAGCATCTTTACAGCGGAACTTTATGCTATTCTCTATGCTCTTCGTCTCCTGCTTTCTCGTTGTCAGTCTTCCTTTGTGGTTGTTGTTGACTCTCGTAGTGCCCTCATGGCTCTCGGGTGCTTTAATCCAGTTCATCCAGTAGTTGTCGAGATCCAGCATTGGCTGTTTCTCGTTCACAGTAAATTTAAGTCGGTTGAGTTTTGTTGGGTTCCCAGCCATATTGGCGTGTCTTTAAATGAGCGTGCGGATGCTGCCGCTAAGGAAGCTGTCCGCTCTTGTCCCGTCTCTCGTAAAGGCATTCCGTATTCCGACTTTTACCCGGTTATCCATTCCTCAGTCCTTACCCGTTGGCAGGCTTCTTGGTTGTCTATTACTGGTAACAAGCTACGTACTCTTAAATGTTGTGTTTCCTCGTGGCCGTCCTCCTTCCACCGTAACCGGCGGTGGGAAACAGCTCTGGCGAGGTTGCGTATTGGCCATACTCGCTTAACCCATGGTCACTTGATGGAGCGCCGCCCTGCTCCTTATTGTCCTAGTTGCATTGTCCCTCTTACGGTCGTGCATGTCCTTCTTGAATGTCCTGACTTCCAGGACGAGCGTGTGTCTTGCTTTCCGACCGCCCCTCGCGGTCACCTGTCCCTCGATAGAATTCTTGGTGACTCGGATACTTTTGATATCGTTCGCCTTATGCGTTTTTGTTCTCGTATTGGCATCCTTGGTGATATTTAGCGCCCTCTGATTATTTTGCGTATTTGATGGTGCTACATAGCCTTCCCGGTTTGGTGCCTTCTTTTGATAATTACTTACTTTCTTACTTTGCCAGAGGCATCGCAAAAAACGTGCAAATTTGTGGGCAAGTTTTGTCCTGAAGCATTACGAGGAAATTTCAAAACACCTAACTGATTGAAATGTGTTGTGAGTATCTGCCATTTAGCTTGTAACTCACTTGGCAACGGATCATCCCATCCCATATGTTTCTGCTAACATTCCTGCATTAGGAGTTTGCCCCTTATTAATATAGGACTAAGTAAGCCTAAAGGGTCAAATGGTTGACTGACATACGAGACTAATTTTCTCATGGTAAGGGATGAATTATCGGTTTGTACTGACTTGACATTCATCTCGTCAGTACTTGTGTTCCATTCCACACCAAGAACTTTTAATTGATTAGGTACCTGATAACCTGGAAACTCTTTCTCGATTATCTGGTTTAATGATTTATTATTTGATTCCCATGATTGTAATGGCATATTGGCTCCTAATAACTCACGGTTAGCCTCATGGTAGATTTCTACCAAATTGGATTGATCATTTGTAGTTCCCTGGAAATTATCGACATACAAGTTGTCACTGATTTCTGCCTTATAAGGGCTATTTGACTTCCTCAAATGTGTATCTAATGTTGCTTGAAGTAGAAACGGGGAGGAAGTCGCTCCGAATAGCACTGAGGCAATACGATAAGTTAAGATATCACTGTTAGGATCCAGTGGGTCCTTAATCCAGAGAAACTTGGTGTAATTACGATCCTCCTCTTGTAAACCTACTCTAAGGAAAGCTTTACTGATATCACCAGTATAAGCAAAAATACCAGTACGGAATCGTAATAACACATCATGTAGCCTTTGTGTTAGGCTAGGTCCCGTTTGGAGACATTCATTCAAGGACACACTGTTTGGCTTCACTTTAGCACTACAGTTGAAGACAATACGTATTGGTGTCGTCAATGAATCTTTCACCACAGCGTGATGGGGTAAATAGTGACCTATTTTTCGGTCATCATTATCAACAACCTCGATAAATTTACTGTTGAGTTGTTGTTGGATTAGTTGATGATACATGTTCAGTTTGTCTGGCTGCTTCTTCAGTCGTGTTAATTGAGACTGTAATTGTGAGGCTGCCATGAAATAATTAACTGGAAGTTGTGGATGATTCAACTTCCATGGTAGTCTCACCCAGTATTGTTTATCTTTATAGACAACTGTATCCAGATATTGCTGGTAAGTCCACATATCATCAGGGCTTGGTTGTTCAGGGATAATACCTAAAGTGTCTAAATCCCACAGACGATGTACAGGTGGATCAGACTCAATATCTTCAGATATTTCTCTGAAATGTAGGGGTAACTGTTCCAAGCCTAGTCACGCCACTATTGTATTGTTAGATTGTTGGTTGGTTGACGCTGGATTTTGTTAGAAAAGCACCGGTCCAGTAAGCAATTTGCCTCCAGCAGATGACAACAAATTCATTCCGAGTTGTCTGGTGCATCCAGTTATAAATTTATAATAATGGTCAGCGCCTATAAGTATTCCAACATCAGTGAGGCAGTCAGAATTTATTTTGTAATCTGCTAGCCCATGCGGTTTCGTTTAAGATATTTCGCAGTGCGAGCTAATCCTGTGACCTGCAGGTCTGTAGGAAGTTTGTCTACTACTACCGCTTATATTGGACTAGTGGAAGATTCAAGTCTCACTAATACCTTAACTACTTGGTATTTACGAGGTCCACTATTAGTCAAGAAACCAGAAATATTCAATCTCACACTTTTGGCAGGTTTTAATTTTAACTGCTCGACAAATTGTTGTGTGATGAAGGTTTTCTGTGATCCTTGATCAAAAAGACCTCTAGTGTTAACTCTAGATTTCCTGTTAATCAATCTAAGTTGAGCTGTAGGCAGAGTAGTATTATTGCCTGACTCAGTAGCAAGTACATTTATTTCTTGATGTACTTTGCAATATTGTACTGTGGTAGAATTCGTGGAATTCTCCCCAGTTGTCATGGATTGGGTAGAAGTTTTTCTACATAAGGCATAGTGATGTACACCTTTGTTGCATCTTCTGCATGAACGTAGTTGCACTACACATTTATTGGGATCATGAGAGCCCATGCACTTGGTGCACCTGTGTATTTCTTGTAACCGTTTAATCCTGGTATTAAAGTTAGGATAAACAGTGCATTGGTAGGTGGCATGTTCTTGACTACAGAACAGACACCTTATCTCTCTGGTTGACTTTGTCCCTTTAGTAGACAAGTCATTGGTTACACCAGAAGGAGATACTGAATAAGTACCTACATTACCACTCCCTTTTCCAGTGGGTGGAGCAGTCCTAGGTTTAAATTTATTAGACTTATTTAAAGTCGTTTTGGGTTTGACTGAAGTGTCAATATGAGCTGAGTTACGATGGGAGTTAGTAGAGAAGTTTGAAACACTTTTCCCATCTTGGTTAGCTCTTTGTCTTTCGACTAAGGTATGTAGACCTTCTGTAATTTCTTTCAAGGTCAGAAAGGTTTTATTATACATAGTACACAATTTATCTAAGGTTTCTCTTGGCAATTTTCGCCTAACAACTACTTTGGTCATCCATTCAGCTGTCTGAATTTGGACTTTAAGGCTTAAGGCCTTGAATAAAGATTCTAACTCTAGCCTGAAAGTTTGGAGAGAATCGGTAGAATTATTAGCAGATGGTAAATCTAGTAATTTTTGAACTAAGACAGTAATAGTTCTCTCCGTGTTATCGTAGTTGGTTTTGAGCAATTGAACAGCTAGGGTGTAACCATCACTAGTCAGTGTTATATTAGAGATTACTTTCAAGGCTTCATTTCGTAACAAACCTTGTAAATAAGTGAATTTGGTTGTTTGAGGAATGTTGATTTTAGAGTCTACTGCATCCACGAATTTACTCCAGAAATCATCCCAACTTTCATTCTCGCTACCAGAGAATGTGGGTATATTGATTTGAGGTAATTTGACATCAGGATCTGTATGTGCAGTAGAAGTTATTGTTAATTTGTTTTCAGCAATTTGCTTCTTAAAGGGTAGAAGCTTAACCCGTATATCTTCTTCATACTGGGCTAAGTCATTTATAACATCCTCAAGTTCACTATCATCTACAGAAGTTGAGTGAAGTTCTGTCAAATACAGATTCATGTGTTGCTTAATATGGGCAAATTTGCTTTCAGCAACTTGAAGTAAATCTTCTAATTCAAAGTAGTCAACAGGTGACTGTTGTGACAGATTTTGACATTTAGTAATCTGTCGGGTCAAATGACCTTTCAGACCGATAAGGGTCCTTTTCATTTTGTCAGCCGTTTCCATTTTGGTGGGTAAAGGCTGGTTTGACAGTAAATAGTTGTTACTGAGATAACTGGGATATTGACTCATTCAATGGAGTTCAATATCAATAATAATAGCCTAATATATTGAATAGACTACACTGACTCGTTCAGAGGTTAATTTACCTACCTAACAAGAAATAACTAATCATTTTGAGCAGTGCTCGAACTTCACCATTAACTTTCGTCCGGCTAGCTCCTCTTTATCACCATTAGATGTAATGGTGATCATTCAGCAGCACTCAAAATGTCTACACACAAAATAATGAGTACAAGAAGAAATAATATGGATATACTCTAATCAGAGTTATCTTAAGGTTTAATCCCACCCTTGATAGGGTCAGCACAAAATGAATAATATATGTACTACTAACTAGCTCAAGCCTAGTCGTGCGAATTTCTACCTAAGAAACTCCAAATTTATTTAGTCTGTGTTTGTGCCAAATTCAGCACAATCACAGCCTAAATTCCTACCTAATAAAGGTTGGCAAAGATTATTGTGGTGCAGTAATGTGAATATATAGTTGTGCTGTATTTTTGTTTTTTTTGGATTTTATAGTTTATATAATATATATACACTGGTAGAAATTATGTGTATAAGAAATTAAATGAACACAAGAGAATTAATTGTGTATGGCAAGTATTCTACTGCCGTAAATAATATTTAACTCCTGAATGTACTCCTAATTGTGGAATAAAATGTTATCAGGGTTAGTAATGATTAATTAGTATGGGATCAGCAATTTATATTAGTATACTGGATCCTAAAATGTTAATGAATCCACTGACTTGAGTGAATCAGTATTTATGGATTAAATTTAGGCTATAATGGACAGTCTGCTGACAGCGGTATATTGAAATATTTGTATAGCCCAAATGGTTAACACATAATTGGTGTTAGTGAGGAATTATTATACAAGTTATGAACTGTTGCTCCTGGTGACCTAAAGATTCTTACTTCAGTATGAGGTATAGGTCTAAGTGTTGTGGGTAATTGACTGTGTCCCACGAGTGCTACCTTATACATGAGGTATAAGTAGCAATGAATTTGTGTGAATTAGGCTAACCTATGTGTTACGCCAGGGGTCTCCAAACTATGGCCCGCGGGCCACATCCGGCCCGCCACATAATTTCATCCGGCCCTCCAAACAAATCCCTGTGTGGTGGCCTTGAAAAAATAATTATCGTACGAATGGCATCGCAGAATTATTCAAAGCTGAGGCTGCTGACTGGTGGCGCTCAACCCGAGTCAGTTTTCCTCTCTCTCGATAGTGTGACGCACAGATACTAATACTGGTAGCTATGTGTTGTGCATTACAACCAGTTGTGTATAACTGTATATTGTGGGGATGGAGGGCGAGTGGGGCTTCGCTGCTTCCGTTTCAGGGAGCACAAACACTGTACAATATTCTTTTCTCTGTACTTTGACAATGCCTTTATCTTAGTTATACAAAATAGCAATAATACTATTGTAGCCAAAAATATTGCATGTTTAAAATAGTTAAAATGGTAACCATTAAGTTTATCAACGAAAGCTGTTGCCATAATATTTACCACTTTATAATAATATGCTATGCTTTTTAACACCACATACAAGCTGTTTTTTTCCTGTAGAATTTATTTCATTTATTTTACCCTTATGTTTTCAGATATGGAAAAGATAAAGAAAAGAAAAGTGGACAGTGAGTGCCGTCGGTTCAATGACGAATGGAAGATAAAGTACTTTTTTGTGATAGCAAATGATAAAGCTTTATGCATAATATGTAGAGACAGTGTTGCTGTTCTGAAGGAATACAATATTCGTCGGCACTATGAATCTAAACATGGCTCAAGTTATTCTAACATCACAGGAGCAGAACGCACTAAAAAGTTTGAATCATTTCAGCACAGTCTGCATTCTCAACAAGCTGTTTTCAGTAAGAAAAAATCTGAAAATGAAAATTCAACTAGAGCCAGTTACAAAGTTGCCTATGTGTTGGCTAAAAAAGGAAAACCTTTCACTGGTTGCAGTATCATAAAAGAGTGTATAGTGGAAGCAGCAGGAGAGGAATGTCCAGAAAAAGTAAACCTCTTCAAAATGATAAGTCTTGGGTCAAATACTGTTGCTCGTAGAATTGAAGATTTAGGAGGCGACATAATTCAGCAAATAAAGGAAAAAACAAAAACATTTTGTTGGTATTCTCTTGCGTTGGATGAATCAACTGATGTGTGTGATACTTCTCAGCTCTTAGTATTCATTCGTGGTGTTGATAGTGAATTTAATGTGAGCCAAGAATTAGCATCAGTTCACAGCATGCACACCACAACAACTGGAGAGGACATTTTCAATGAAGTAAGTAAAACTATGACAGAATATAACCTGGAATGGAAACAAGTGCAGTGTGTGACAATTGATGGAGGAAAGAATATGTCTGGGACAAAGAAGGGTTTGGTTGGGCAAATTACAACAGCTTGTGAGGTTGGAGGATTCTCAAAACCCATTTTTCTGCATTGCCTTATCCATCAACAAGCATTGTGCCTAAAATATGTTGATATGTCTTGTGTCATGAAACCTGTTGTTTCTGTGGTTAATTTCATTAGATCTCATGCACTCAACCATCGCCAGTTCCGTGATTTCTTGAAAGAAATTGATGCGGAGTTTGTTAACTTGCCTTATTATATAGCAGTTAGATGGCTTAGTTGTGGAAAGGTTTTGCTGCATTTCTTTGAGCTCAGATTAGAAATTAGAAATTTCTCACAGAGAAAAATAAACCTCAGCCATTATTATCAGAATGTGAATGGATTTGGAAATTGGCATTTTTTGCAGATATGACAGGTCATATGAATAACTTGAATCTGAAATTGCAAGGCAAAACAAATTTGATCAGTGACTACTTTGTTCATGTCAAGGCATTCAGAGCAAAACTTGCGCTACTTGAAGGCCAGGTGAAGGTTAAGAATTTTGCTCATTTTCCATGTTGTGAAAAATTTCATGCAGAAAGTAAAGTTGAATTTCCTTTTCATTTGCAAATGAAATAATTTCAGATTTGAAAAAACAGTTTCAGAAGCGATTTGCTGACCTTGATGCCAAAGCAAATGAAATCAGGCTCTTTCATAATCCATTTGACTGCAATGCTGAAAATCTTCCAACTCAATTTCAAATGGAAATTATTGATCTCAAGGCAGATGACAGACTGAAAGATAAGTATAGAGAAGGAAATCTGATTGAGTTTTATAAATGCCTGCAGCCAGATCAGTTTCCAAATTTGATAAAGTTTGCTTGTAGTTTTGTGTCCATTTTTGGTTCAACATACTTGTGTGAACAAACTTTTTCCAAAAAGTGTAACACACGTGCTGGTGTAACACACATGCTGGTGTGACACACGTGCTGGTGTAACACACGTGCTCTTGTAACACACATGCTGGTGTAACACACGTGCTGGTGTAACACACGTGCTAGTGAAACACACGTGCTCGTGTAACACACGTGCTAGTGTAACACACGTGCTAGTGTAACACACGTGCTCGTGTAACACAAGTGCTAGTGTAACACACGTGCTAGTGTAACACACGTTCTAGTGTAACACACGTGCTGGTGTAACACACGTGCTCGTGTAACACACATGCTCGTGTGACACACGTGCTGGTGTAACACACGTGCTCGTGTAACACACATGCTCGTGTAACACACGTGCTAGTGTAACACACGTGCTCTTGTAACACACATGCTGGTGTAACACACGTGCTGGTGTAACACACATGCTAGTGTAACACACGTGCTAGTGAAACACACGTGCTCGTGTAACACAAGTGCTAGTGTAACACACGTGCTCGTGTAACACAAGTGCTAGTGTAACACACGTGCTAGTGTAACACACGTGCTGGTGTAACACACGTGCTCGTGTAACACACATGCTCGTGTGACACACGTGCTGGTGTAACACACGTGCTCGTGTAACACACATGCTCGTGTGACACACATGCTGGTGTAACACGCGTGCTCTTGTAACACACATGCTGGTGTAACACACGTGCTGGTGTAACACACATGCTAGTGTAACACACGTGCTAGTGAAACACACGTGTTCGTGTAACACACGTGCTAGTGTAACACACGTGCTAGTGTAACACACGTGCTAGTGTAACACACGTGCTAGTGTAACACACGTGCTGGTGAAACACACATGCTAGTGTAACACACATGCTAGTGTAACACACGTGCTGGTGTAACACACGTGCTTGTGTAACACACATGCTGGTGTAACACACGCGCTGGTGTAACACACGCGCTGGTGTAACACACGTGCTCGTGTAACACACGTGCTGGTGTAACACACGTGCTCGTGTAACACACGTGCTAGTGCAACACGTGCTCGTGTAACACACGTGCTAGTGTAACACACGTGCTAGTGCAACACACGTGCTAGTGTAACACACGTGCTAGTGTAACACACGTGCTCGTGTAACACACATGCTAGTGTAACACACGTGCTAGTGTAACACACGTGCTAGTGTAACACACGTGCTAGTGTAACACACGTGCTAGTGTAACACACGTGCTCGTGTAACACACGTGCTCGTGTAACACACGTGCTACTGTAACACACGTGCTAGTGTAACACACGTGCTAGTGTGACACACGTGCTGGTGTAACACACGTGCTGGTGTAACCTAGCACGTGTCTCTGGACAACATTGCATAAACCAACCTAACCTATCCTCCCCAACTAATGTTACTTATCTAACATACCTATCCTAACTTAACGTAAATTACCCAACTTAACCTAACCTAACTTAACCTAACCTAACTTACCTAGCCTATCCTAACTTACCTTACCTTACCTAACCTAACCTATCCTAACTTAACTTGCATAACCTGACCTAACTTTACTAACCTAACTTAACTTAACTAACCTAACCTATCTTACCTATCCTAACTTAACTAACCTAACCTAACTTAACTAACCTAACTTAACCTAACCTAACTTACTTAACCTATCCTAACTTACCTAACCTATCCTTACTTACCTTTCCTAACCTAACCTATCCAAACTTAACTTGCATAACCTAACCTAATCTAACATAACTAACCTAACCTAACGTAACCTAACCGAACTTACCTAACTTAACCTAACCTAACTTAACTTACCCTAACTTACCTAGCCTATCCTAACTTACCATACCTTACCTAACCTATCGTAACTTGCATAACCTAACCTAACCTAACTTAACCTAACCTAACTTACCTAACCTATCCTAACTTACCTTACCTAACCTGTCCTAACTTAACTTGCATAACCTAACCTAACATAACTTAACTAACTTAACTAACTTAACCTAACCGAACTTACCTAACTTAACCTAACCTAACATAACTGAACCTAACCTAACTTAACCTAACCTAACTTACCTAGCCTATCCAAACTTACCTTACCTTACCTAACCTAACCTATCCTAACTTAACATGCATAACCTAACCTAACTTAACCTAACCTAACTTACCTAACCTATCCTAACTTACCTTACCTAACCTAATCTATCCTAACTTGCATAACCTAACCTAACCTAACTTAACTAACCTAACTAACTTAACCTAACCTAACTTAACCTAACTTATCTATCCTACGTTAACTAACCTAACCTAGCTTACCTATCCTAAGTTAACTAACCTAACCTAACTTAACTTTCATAACCTATCCTAACTTAACTAACCTATCCTTACTTAACTTGCATAATCTAACTTAACCTAATCTAACTTACATTACATAATTTAACCTAACATACCTAACCTAACTTACATTACATAATTTAACCTAACATACCTAACCTAACTTATCCCAACCTATCCTAACTTAAAGTAAATTACCTAACTTAACCTTAACATACCCAAACTGATGTATCCTAACTAACCTAGTCCAACTTACCCAACCAGACATGACTTAACTTACATAATTATTCCTGCATGTCTTTGTGTTTTGTCAATCAATGTCTCATAATCATTTTATCGTTTCAAGGGATATTTTCTCAAATGGTTATTTACACATTTCAAGTGCTATTTGTTAAATATTGGGTATTTAAGCATTTCAAAGGATTTTTGTTATTCATGGGCATTTACTCGTTTTCGAGGGTTAATTTCTCAAATTGTCATTTTTGCATTTCAAGGGTTATTTTTTAAAGATTGGGTGTTTAAGCATTTCAAAGGATTTTTGTTATATATGGGCATTTACTCGTTTCAAGGGTTAATTTCTCAAAAGGTCATTTTTGCATTTCAAGGGTTATTTGTTAAAGTTCATCAAGTTGCTCATAAGTTGTATTTATTATGTTTGTAATAATTGTTGTTATTCTTTCTCCCTTCAACCTAACCTCTTGTAATCTTAGTGTATTCATTATGTTGGATATCATATATTCTTATTTCCCAACCCTTTAACCTAACCTTTCAGATATAGTTTATTGTGTTTTGACATATTTGTTGAATATATTATCCTTATCCTAACCTTTTCAGATGTAGTTTTCTTTCTTCTTTTTTTGTATATTTTTACCCAAACTCACCATCTCACTTAACCTTCCTTCCTTCTTTTACTTTGTTTTCACATATAAGTTCATTCTTTATCTTAGTAATAATATAATTACAGTAGTTTGAATCAGATCTACTAAGACTTGAAATTGAGAAAAACAAGAGAGCAAGGGAGTGAGAGCATGGGAAGGAGAGCAAGGAGTAAGAAAGAGGGGGAGGAAGAGAGAGAGTGAGCGCATGGGAGCAATAAGACTTGAATTTGAGAAAAATAAAAATAAGAGAATGCGAGAGAGTGAGCGAAGGGAAAGAGAAGAAGGAAAATAGAGATATAAGGGGATAGAATGAGGAAGAAAGAGAGAAAAGGGGGGATAGAAGGAGGAAGATAGAGAGAAAAGGAGGGATAGAAGGAGGGAAATAAAGAGAAAGGGGGATAGAAGGAGTAGGAGAAACAAGAAAAAAAGAAGGAAGGAAGGTTAAGTGGGATGGTAAGTTTGGGTAAAAATATACAAAAAAAAGAAGAAAGAAAACTACATCTGAAAAGGTTAGGATAAGGATAATATATTCAACAAATATGTCAAAACACAATAAACTATATCTGAAAGGTTAGGTTAAAGGGTTGGGAAATAAGAATATATGATAAAACCCTAATAAATACACTAAGATTACAAGAGGTTAGGTTAAAGGGTTGGGGGAATAAGAACAAATGATAACCAACATAATGAATACACTAAGATTACAAGAGGTTAGGTTGAAGGGAGAAAGAATAAGAACAAATGATAATGAGACATTGATTGACAAAACACAAAGACATGCAGGAATAATTATGTAAGTTAGGTCATGTCTGGTTGTTTAAGTTGGACAAGGTAAGTTAGGATACATCAGTTTGGGTACGTTAAGGTTATGTTAGGTAATTTACTTTAAGTTAGGATAGATTGGGATAAGTTAGGATAGGTTACGTTAGGTTAGGTTAGGTTAGGTAAGTTAGGTTAAATTATGTAATGTAAGTTAGGTTAGGTTAAGTTAGATTATGCAAGTTAGGTAAGGATAGGTTAGTTAAGTTAGGATAGGTTATGAAAGTTAAATTAGGTTAGGTTAGTTAACTTAGGATAGGTAAGTTAGGTTAAGTTAAGTTAGGTTAGGTTAGTTATGTTAGGTTAGGTTAGGTTAGGTTATGCAAGTTAAGTTAGGATAGGTTAGGTAAGGTAAGTTAGGATAGGTTAGGTAAGTTAGGTTAGGTTAAGTTAGGTTAGGTTATGCAAGTTAAGTTAGGATAGGTTAGGTTAGGTAAGGTAAGGTAAGTTAGGATAGGCTAGGTAAGTTAGGTTAGATTAAGTTATGTTAGGTTAGGTTAAGTTATGTTAGGTTAGGTTAAGTTAGGTAAGTTCGGTTAGGTTAGGTTAGGTTAGTTAAGTTATGTTAGGTTAGGTTAGGTTATTCAAGTTAAGTTATTATTGGTTAGGTAAGGTAAGTTAGGATAGGTTAGGTAAGTTAGGTTAGGTTATGTTAGGTTAGGTTAGGTTAGGTTATGCAAGTTAAGTTTGGATAGGTTAGGTTAGGTAAGGTAAGTTAGGATAGGCTAGGTAAGTTTGGTTAGGTTAGGTTAAGTTAGGTAATTTACATTAAGTTAGGGTAGGTATGTTAGGTAAGTAACATTAGTTGGGGAGAATAGGTTAGGTAGGTTTATGCAATGTTGTCCAGAGAACAGTTTAAAGGTAAAGTGTCTAAGAAAATATATTTTATCAGAAGTGTAAGTTTCATATGAAAAGCTGAACTAGTTACATTTGGAGAGAAATATTTATGACTGAAGATGTCTTAGAGAACAACATTGATGTCTTAAAGAATAACTTGATGGAAGAAGGAGAGTTTCTTTGATGAACGCAGGTGACTTAGAGAACAACATTGATGAACGAAGGTGAGTTAGAGATTACCTTTGACGACTTTAAGATTAACTTTGATGACCGAAAGTGAGTTAGAGATTACCTTTGATGACACTGAAAATAGCTTTGATGACTCTGAGAATAACTTTACAAATCTCTGAGAACAACTTTGAGGATATGAGAGTACCTTTTGATGAGTCTGAGAATGACTTTGATGTCTTAGAGAACAGCTTTGATGAACGAAGATGTGTTAGAAAGCTTCTCTGATGAATGAAAGGTTACTTTGAGAATAACATTTGATAACTGAGATTAACTTTTTGATGACTGAGATTAATTTTTAATGTCACTGGGAATAACTTTTATAACTTAGAGAATAACTTTCATGAACAAGGATGTTTTGGAAAGTTTCTCTGATGAACGAAGGTGACTCTGAGAATACCTTTGATAACTTTAAGATAAACTTTGATGACTTCGAGAACAAGTTTGATGACTGAGATTAATTTTTAATGTCTCTTGGAATAACTTTGATGACTCTGATAATACCTTTGATGACTCTGAGAATAGCTTTTGGGTAGCTCTAAGAATAACTTTTGATGTCTTAGAATAACTTTTGATGTCTCTGAGAATAACTTTAGATATCTCTGAGAATAACTTTGATGGACGAAGATATCTTACAGAGCAACTTTGATGTTTCGAAGAATAACTTTAATATCTCGAAGAGTACCTTTGGTGTGTTTGAGAGTGGTTTTGAAGTCTCGAGATGTGTCTTTGAAGTCTTAAAGGATGTCTTTGATGTCTCAAAGGATGTCTTTGATGTCTCAAAGGATGTCTTTGAGTGCAACTTTGATGTCTTTGAGTAAGTCGTTAATGTCTCGAAGAGTGTCTTTGACTATATTTCTTACTTAACGACACATAATTTTAGTTAGGAACAATGATGAATACGACTATCTTTTAGCGAAGTGAAAGGTTACTTTAGTTAAGAACAGTGTTGGAAAGAGGCTACACTTGACTATTTTCAGATGAGAGAAGTGATATTTCAGTTAAGAAATGACAGGGAAAAATGATGAAAGTAACTATTTTTAGTTGACTGATAAATACTTTGAGTTAAAACAAAAAGACAAAACATGATGAACATGGGTTTTTCTGTTGATTGGCGGATAATTTTAGATAAGAAATGACAATGAAACATGATGAACACGGTTATTTTCTGTTGACTAGGGAATAAGTTTAGTTAAGAAATGATGAAAGTGATTATTTTTAGTTGATTGACGATGGATAAAGTTAGTTATGAACAGTATGGGAAAGTTTCCTTTGACAATTTTTAGCTAAGAGAAAGGTCATTTTTGTTAAGAACGGTGTTGAACGAGGCTAATCCTGCCTATTTATAGTTGATTGGATAATAAGTTTAGTTGAGAAATGACGAAAGTGACTATGTTTTAATTGATTAGCGAAAGATTTTTAGTTAAGGAACGTTAAATAACAAGTAAGGGAATGAACCCAGTGAACATATGAGGAACATGGCTAAGAACACAGAAACATGTAAGAAAAGTTAATGAATACAGTGAACATGAATACTGAGTATAAAAGTTGTACAGAGAACATGTAAGGGACTGTAATGAAAGGGTAAGAACATGTAGTGGATGAATAGAGGAAAATTGTAAACGTTAGGCTGAGAACATGTGCGAACGTGTAAAGGATTGAGAGAGATTGTAAGCGTCGGTACTGAGATGTGTGGAACACATGCAAGAACGTGTAAAGTAGATAGCGTAGTGAGATGCAAGGCAAACATGCTGGGACTTGTAATGGAAGGAAGGAGTTGGGTATATTTACATATGAGTCAAGTTAAAATATGATAGGGGACACAGTAATAGTTGTTTAAGTCTTATATTGACCAGACCACGCACTAGAAGTTGAAGGGACGACGACGTTTTGGTCCATGCTGGACCTGGACAATCGACTTGAGAATGGTCCAGGACGGACCGAAACGTCGTCGTCCCTTCAACCTCTAGTGTGTGGTCTGGTCAACATACTTCAGCCACGTTATTGTGACTCATCGCCTGCATAAGTCTTATATAAAATGGAAAGAACTAGAGAATATGTAAGACTAAGTACTGATCTGAACTTGCAGAGAATATGCTATGAACGGGGAAAGAAAGCAAGCAAATTAACAGCTACATTAAAATTTATGAGACTTGGATGAGATGGAGAAAGGCGGGAGGGGTGAAAATATAATTACGCAGGTGCGGTTATGTGATTACTCTGATAAAGAGTTAGACTGGAGAGGGTCTTGATCGGAAATATTTATGTTTGATGATCTAAGGCAGCGGAAATGGAGCTAATGTCCTGATTAATTTAACTACGTTAGAAATATGGTGATCTTAAATCTCAGGTGATTTGGTCTGATAATAAAGAACTTGTACAAATGAGCTAAGCAGGGAACAAGAGTTGAAAACTCGGTAACGGCACTGACTTTATTAAAGAACTTGAACAAATGAACTAAGGCGGGAGTCAAGAGCTGGAGCTCGTTAACTGTTTTGATCTTATTTACTGGTTCTGAAATACAGAGGGTAAAAATTTCAGGGGAAATTAATCTGTTACTAAAGAACTTGTACAAATGAACTAAGGTTGGGGACAAGAGCTAGAGTTTGATAATTGTTTGGATCCTATTTACTATGTCTGAAATACAGAGGGTATAAATTTCAGGGAATTTGATAGGATATTACTGAAGACACGAGAGGGAAGTAAAGTGGGGGACGAGAGCTGGAGCTTGGTAATGGACTTGATCTTATTTACTGCGTCTGAAATACAGGGGGTTAAAATTTCAGGGAATTTGATTAGGTATTAACGAAGATACGAGAGAAAGCTAAGGCGGAGGACAAGAGCTAGAGTTTGGTAAATGTATTATCTCTACTTACTCAGTTAGAAGTATAGCGGGTTTAAATTTCATGAAAAATAATGGGTTAATAACGAAGATGTGTGAGGAAACTAAGGTAAAGGACAAGAACTGGAACTCAGTAACTAAATTATTGTATTTTACTGCGTCTGAAAAATGACTATTAAAAATTTTAGGGGATTGGACTCTTAGTATTCAATATACGACAGGGGGACTAAGGCGGGGAACATGAGCTAGAACTTGCTTACTGACTTTGTTTATTTGTGTAAAACTGACTACTTTAATGAAAAGGATCAAACATTACGATGTTTAAAATAGCTGTACGGAATTACGAAGAATGAAAGGGGGAGGGACGGTCCAGATATTACGGAGACACAATGATAAGATAAGATAAGATTACAGAGGTGACTTAACCCAGGGCGTCTGGCTGGCGGGTTAAGGTAAACACAGGTGATGCGGGAGGTTGGGAAGTAAGGGGGAGGGAGGGGGTGTGAGGTAGGAGCAGGAGATGTAGGGGGTTGGGAGGGAAGGGTGAGGGGGGATGGCAGGGTAATGCCGCAGTTTTTAGTTATATAGACATATACTAGTTTCTATGTAAGAATTTTACTTAATGTATATAGCCTAAATATCTGTTTATTATCGGTAAGAACTCTGAAAAATTTGAATTTCTCCCATAAGAACTCTTAACAAACTTGTATGAACTTATTTTCATCATAAGAACTTTTAACGAACTTCTAAAATCTCGGAAATTACTTTTCTCATAAGAATTCCTTAATTCCAAATCTGTGACTAGCCAAATTCTCCTGAAAACCCTGGCAGTCTAAACAGGATTTTTGAATTTTTCCCATAAGACATCTTAACAAACTTGTATGAACTTATTTTCATCATAAGAACTTTTGACAAACTTTTTAAGTCTCGGAAATTACTTTTCTCATGAGAATTCATTAATTCCAAATCTGTGACTAGCCAAATTCACCTGAAAACCCTGACAGTCTAAACAGGATTTTTTCCGAAATCAAAAAATCCTCTTTAGACTGCCATCCCTACTACTACTGATAGAACACGAAACAATGGGTATAAATTGGGTAATTTAAAGGGAAGAATGGAAGTAACTGCAAAGGGCCTATTGGCCCATATTTCTTGATGCTTGTATATTGGTGTGAGTCTTGAAGTGGGTAGAATTGTTAGTTTCATGTTCTATCTTGTGTTGAAAGTTTTGTTGATTGGCGGCTGAAAGGCGGGACCAAAGAGCCAACGCTCAACCCCTGCAAGCACAACTAGGTGAGTACTTGGGATGGATGGTAGAGCGATGGTCTTGCTTCATGCAGGTCGGCTTTCGATCCCCCGACCGTCCAAGTTGTTGGGCACCATTCCTTTTCCTTTTTTCTCCATCGCATTCCAAATCCTTATCCTGACCCCTTCAGAGTACTGTATAGTCGGAATGACTTGGTACTTTCTCATGATAATTCCCTTATCTCTTGGTGACTATTTTGGGCAAAGATATTTATATCGTATCACAGCATCATGCCGGGGCCGCTTCCTTTTGAAGTGATTTGATAAAATATTTGTGCCCAAAATGGTCACCGAGAGCTGTCGGGAATTGGGTAAAGGGTCAGACGACTTCCAATTGTTTTGTACAGTAAGTTCAGCCTAGCGGTAACAGTACTGGACATAAGGGTCATGGATCCCATGCTGTCCGGGTTCGAATCCTTCAGGGGTAAAGAGCTTTCTGATGCATATTTTTACAGAAATCTCTTGCTTAGGCAAAGAGATACTGCTTATTCCTTTACTGCCTATTCAACAGATTATCTTCATACTAAAGTATAATAAATTAACAACTATAATACATGCTCAGATGCCTGTGTCTGGAGCAGACCCCCCCCCCCCTCCTCCACCCTCAAGTACCTGAGACAACTGTCTGGGGCCAACACCACTCGCAGGTCGACTAGTTGAATCGCTACTTAAAACTACCGTCGATAGTTACATGTACATCAGCGCCACCTACACTAGGCCTGGTCGCCTATATAAGCAGCTCACCACCGGCCAGACCGCAGAATACTCTTCGTGCTTCAGGCTGCAAGATCTACTACCTGGGTGTCGGTAGACTCGAACAGCTCTTGTATAAAGTATATGTTTTTGCACCTTTAATTTTGGTATTAACATAACTGTCAAATGTTTATATTTCTTTTGCATTGTATTTTGTGTTCTCGCAAAGTATTATTGGGGAATTGTGTTATTTGTTGTTAAAGTAATTTTTGTTATATAAAATATTTAAGTTTTTCATTCTTTTAGAATTTATCCTGCAGCTCTCACACCATAAAGAGGTCAGAAGCAGTTGTATTTACTTTTACTATTTTTTTTACTTATTGTGATTGGCAATGCACCAGCCAGAATAGCCACTGCTTTATTCTTTCACGTCACAATGTATATATTTTTTTACAATATATTTCTTATGGAATGAAAAAAGGTTTCCAATACGTTATACATGATTTGATATTTTTGATTGAGTTAAGACTAAAATAAGAGTATGATCAAACCTAACCTACTATAACTTAAAAATAATTACTGACTTTGTTATGTCATTAATATAGTAATATTAATTGGAACAAACTAGTTTGGAAAGAAATATTTGAAAATAACATTGTTCTGTCTATTAGGCAAATTGGATGTCTTACTAGGCCAAGTACTGCGGTTCTGACTATTGGGTAAGACATATACACGGCTCTAATTATCTCATTATTAACGAGCCAAAGAAACCGTAACTCTAAGAAACGTTAACAATTCTTCAAGTCTGGGACTTGGCAACCCCAACTAAACTTTTTCATACAGGAAAAAGCCTGAGTTCATCCTCTCCAGAAAATAGAAAGCAGCATAAATTGCTACAAAATATTTACCATTCTTGCTCCCATTTTAGCGTCTCAGGAGAGTTAATCTATTTTTTAATGAAAATTTATTACGCACAATGAACACAGTCATCAATTTTCTGATAACCAATTTGGGTTCGTTAACCCCTCGCTAATCCGTCGCATCCTCCCGCGTTATAACAGTTATAGTGACTGAGAAGCGCATGTTCAAACAACTGACTATTGTGCGTGGATTACAGTCCATATTTTGAACCTTTCAAAATTGTGAAGTAAACTAAAAATCAAAACTGTCGATAATAACTGAATTTAATGTATTCCATAGCCAATATAAGAACTATTTTAGACCTAATATATGGTAAATTGGGGCCTAGAGAATGTTAGGCTTTTTTCAATAGTTAATTTTTTTTAAATAACATTATTATTATTATTATTATTATTAAGTCTATATTTTAATAAGAAATATTGTTATGGCCAGCCTGGGCCAGTAACCAGGTTCTTTCTGTTAACGTGTCTTACAGCCTGTTCTTCTTGTTGATCCTACCCCAAGTCGATGTGCAAAGAATAAAGGGGGGTATAAACAATACGCAATTACACCAATATATTATCCCCTTTATACACACACACACACATATATATATATATATATATATATATATATATATATATATTGATATATACTTAATATTGATACACATATTTACATTGTCACTTTCACTCGGGACACTCAATAGATCCCGGCAGGTCCACTACATCCAGGTACACGTCGTCCACACTCAATGGCAATCACCGGTGAGTTCTCCATCAGTATGGGCTAGTCCACACATTGTATCGTCATGATGTCCTAATACCCCCACATCTGCTCTCCAAAAACACTGGCAGAGGACTTCAGCAACAAGCTGACAGGGGGGGGGGGGTTCTCAAATAGTCACGTACAAGGGGTAGCTAACTCAGCATAATTGCCTCCTCACGTCACTTCTGTGAACATAAACGTCATTTGCTAGACAGATACTATACTAGGTGACCTTAGGATAACACCCTTCCATTGGGGAACTGAAATTGTAATTGCAGGCATAACCTAGATGGCGTTGATATCATTACGCAACTCACCAGAGATCATCATCGACCTCACCTTCTAAACTGAGGTATGAAACAGGAGCCTTTCACCGAGGCCACGCCACCACCAACAGATGGCGTTGTCTGCGATGCACCCAATACCTGGGAGATGGAGTGCAGGTCCATAAATGGTGCAGAAATCGCAACCTCACACTCCAGCAAGGTGTCGATGCGTAACAAATATGTGAATAATTGTGAAGGATTGTTTAATAATGCCTCACGCTTGACTAGTGGAGCAGACTCATAATAATGTGAACATGTCGTCATAGCACTCGGTAACTGTGAAGATTCCCACCAGGTGACTCAAGGTTCTTTACCAACTACCATCAATGTGTTTCAAACTACACCTTTGGTGAACATATTTTGTAGCGTCTGTGCTGATATACTTTTTTTTTTGAGATATATACAAGAGTTGTTACATTCTTGTACAGCCACTAGTACGCGTAGCGTTTCGGGCAAGTCCTTAATCCTAAGGGTCCCTGGAATACGATCCCCTGCCGCGAAGAATCGTTTTTTCATCCAAGTACACATTTTACTGTTGCGTTAAACAGAGGCTACAGTTAAGGAATTGCGCCCAGTAAATCCTCCCCGGCCAGGATACGAACCCATGACATAGCGCTCGCGGAACGCCAGGCGAGTGTCTTACCACTACACCACGGAGACTTATCTCTTTTGGTGAAGACGGTTCATCTTATCTATTATTATCTATCAGCGGAAGAGTTTCGAATGGGTTGATTTCGTCCCATATTCTATTTAGTGTGTACATATAATTCATTCTATATATTTCTATGTATCCGGATATGGCTTTATATACTAGTGACCCAACTTTACGAGAATCTTCATGAACCATTATTGGACTTATTAGACTTATAAACTTATAGACCAGACTAAAAGGCTTATTAGTCAAATTGTCCTAAATCGAACCCTAATTTGGTTCCTTGTGGGTCGCTCCGCATTTGCAACATCGCCTAATTACCAGCTTCACTTGAAACCTCATACCTGTCTCCAGAAAAGTCGGAAATTCTGTTCGCATTTAGAAGGTAATTAAATTCAATTATTCTGCATTAATCCAATTTGCTCGTCTACTGTAACATTATTATATCTGGAGACGACTCCTCATCTGAGGAGACCAATTAAAACTCTTGAAGGAATTAAGAGAAAGGGTGGGTGAGAGGAATAAGCTGCCATCTGCTTTATTGACAGAGATATTTTAACAGGTTTCAAGAAGAGGTTTGATTATTACATGGCGTGAGGGGTGAATTTAAACAGGACTCGCCTTGTATAGGCCAATAAGGCTCTTGATGTTCAAGACTAAAGAAAAATCTTTCACGTTCTTCCAGAAAGTTTGTTTATTTTAATTTTCATCAATGACCACATTTTGCACGGTTAATACCTCTGGTTCTCCACCCATTATCAGTTACCGAGGTCCAGCTGAAAAACATCGTGAAGATCATGGCAGAGACCATTCTCAATTGCCTACAGATGACGCAGAACGCCTCACAGCAACAGACTCAAGACATCGCTTGTGTGATAATAGACAAGATCGTGCAGCAGACCACAGTGACACAAGAAATAGACAGTTTGAGACAAGACGGAGCACAAGAGGACAAACAACACAACATGGACATACAGACTACCAACAACAGTCGGCTAGTCAAGACACCGGAACATCAACATTCACAAAAGCAACTGCAAGAAGCAGTGACCACCCACGATCAACAGAATCTTCCAACACAAGAGACAGACAACAACAGCCAATGCAGTCTGATCTGCAGCAACGCCAACAAAGACGTATTGAACAGCAGAGATGCACAGGTTCCACCAACACAAGAAACGGCCACGAGCAATCAATGCAGTCCGACATGCAGCAATACCAACAACGAAGTGATGGCCCACAGTTCTGCACAGATTCCAACGCTGCCGGGGATGACCACGAACAATCAATGCAGTCCGACCTGCAGCACTTCCAACAACATAGCGATGGACCACAGTTATGCACAGATTCCAACAACGTCGGGGATGACCACGAACAATCAATGCAGTCCGATTTGCAGCGATACGACTTGCGAGGCGGAGAATATAGAGGTCGATTCCGAAGAGGAGTTCTAGTAGAACAAGCAACACCAACCGAACCCGTCGTCTTGGCATTACGAATTCTGCAGTGGAACATACAAGGTCTTGGAAATAAAAAACACACACTTCAGGAGGCTGTAATCAGCACGAAAGCAGATATAATCGTTTTGGAAGAAACTCTTTTCCCGGCCACGAAATCCTTCAGATTAGCTGGATATCAGCACTATGTTCTACCGCAGGGGTCTCCAAACTATGGCCCGCGGGCCACATCCGGCCCGCCACATAATTTCATCCGGCCCTCCAAACAAATCCCAGTGTGCTGGCCTTGAAAAAATAATTATCGTACGAATGGCATCGCAGAATTATTCAAAGCTGGGGCTGCTGACTGGTGGCGCTCAACCCGAGTCAGTTTTCCTCTCTCTCGATAGTGTGACGCACAGATACTAATACTGGTAGGTATGTGTTGTGCATTACAACCAATCAGTTGTGTATAACTGTATATTGTGGGGATGGAGGGCGAGTGGGGCTTCGCTGCTTCCGTTTCAGGGAGCACAAACACTGTACAATATTCTTTTCTCTGTACTTTGACAATGCCTTTATCTTAGTTATACAAAATAGCAATTTCATTTTTTATTCCTCCGGCCCGCAAAAATATGGGAAATATATAATGTGGCCCTTACATTGAAAAGTTTGGAGACCCCTGTTCTACCGTATGAGCAGGGGAGACTACGAGGATTAATGACCCTAGTCAGAAACACCATACCCAGCAAGAAAATAGACTCAGTTTCATGTGGGGATGGAGCAGAGGTATTAGCAGTTACAGTGAATATGGCTAATTTTGAGCTCCTCATATACAACGTCTACAAGCCCCCTAGACGTAAACTAGAAGCAGAGGCAGTGCTTGCCTTGGCCACGCAGGAAAATGTAATTATTGCTGGAGATTTTAATGCTCATCATCAAGAGTTAGATGCGACTGGGCCAGCCAATGCAGATGGGCGCCATTTAGCTGCAGCTCTGCGAGAAGTACCTGAAATTACACTTCTCAACACTGGGGAACCCACTCACATTCTAGGAGGTTCCCTTGATCTTACATTCATCTCAACAGCACTCCAGCATCAGGCGAAGTGGGAAGTAGACCCGGTGATCACCAGTGACCACTATGCTACTGTCACAACACTAAACCTAGCACGACCTCCTACACCACCTGCACAGCCTAGGTGGAATTTAAGAAAGGCCAATTGGAATGTATACCAAGAAGAACTTGAAAAATGGCATGCAACGTACACGCCACCTGAGGATTTGAACATACACGAGACCAATCTGCAGGAAGCCGTTGCAGCTGCTGCAAACAAAGCTATTCCAATCATTATCACAGGAAACACAAAACGAAAGAACTATTGGTTCTATAGTAATGAAGTTAAAGAACAGAACCACAGAGTCAACATCTTCAGAAAACATCTAAAGAGAAACCCCACACCAGAAGGAAGAACTCTGCTAAGAGCGGTGATATCTGAAGCAAGACGAGTTTCTAGAGAAGTAAAGGAGGCAAGATGGTTTGAGTGGTGTCAAACTCTAAATGGACATAGTAGTCTTGGCAAGATATGGGGTCAGATTAAAACTATATCAGGTCGACCAGCCCGGCCACAGGCATGTATTCAACCATTGCAGGAGGCTGAGAGACTTGCTCTCCAATTTGCAGAAAGAGCAGCTTCATATCAGCTTCCTGCAATGGTCCGAAGGCAGCAAGAACAATTAAAACAAGAGAGGATGACAGTCATTCATGAGGGCATAGCTATAAATGACGAATGTGACTGTCCCTTCACCAAACAGGAACTAATCAGAGCCAAAAACGGTCGTAAGGACACTGCACCAGGTGCTGATAACATTACATACTCAATGATCGCACATGCAGGTCCTGCTGGAGAACAAGGAATATTGGACGTCATCAATGCGTCTTGGCAGCAAGGCAAACTACCAACCTCTTGGAAGAAAGCAGACATCATACCGATTCCTAAGCCGAAAGAACCTGGCAATTACAGCCCCATTTCATTAACATCATGCATTAGTAAAACTGCAGAACGGATGGTCTTAAATAGGCTACTGTGGAAGACTGGAGACCTTCATAAACACATATTTGGCTTCACTAGAGGAGTAGGTACTGCAAACTGCATAGCAACATTACTAGGAACAGTTAACTCGGGTCCAGCTATAGTGATCTTCCTTGATCTAGAAAAAGCATTTGAACTTGCAAGCCCGCAAGCAATATTACACACCTTAGTTAAAAAAGGTGTAAAGGGAAAAATGCTAGCATGGATTCAAGATTACCTAAGTCACAGGTATGCCAGAGTAAAGTTGCAAGGACAAGTGTCGGACTACCACTTGCACGAGAATGGGACTCCACAAGGAGGAGTCCTCAGTCCTAGTCTTTTTAACATCGTTGTGGAAAACCTTGTTACCATGACATTTACAGAAGGGGTTAAATTGCTAAGCTATGCTGATGATATAGCATTAGTCATTACAGGTCCTTCACTTCTAACTAATGCTCAAGGTGCTTTAGATGAAGTAACATCTGAATGCAGTGTTTTAGGGCTAAAAATATCTGCACAGAAGTCTAAGGCGATGAGACTAGGTGGCAACACTCCAGACAGGCACCTACGCATTCAAGACATTAACCTTCAGTGGGTTCCACAATATCAATATCTCGGAGTGTGGATTGATTTTAAAATGACATTCAATAAGCAAATTCAATATCTAAAGGAGAAAGCAAAATCACGAATAAATATAATGAGAGCAATCACAGGGCCCCGTTTAGGAGCGGGACACAGAGTGTTGAGAATGTTTTACATACACGCCGTTCGTTCCCTAGTTGATTATGCAGCGCCTGCCTTACTTACTCTTTCTCCTGGTCAGTGGGCAAACGTTGAGGTTCTTCAAAATGATGCATTGCGAATCATAACAGGAGCTCCCAGATGGACTAAAATACTGAACCTAAGACTAGAAACAAAGCTAACGTCGATTGAAATAAGGGTAAAAGGGATTGCTGCGTGCATGCTGACCAAGATACTGACTAGACCTAGAATCAGTTCACTTAAAGATATAATCACTGGAGCGCTAACTCTGGACAGAAGAGCCTCCAATAGCAACAGGTGGACCCATTGTGCGATAAACACCATCAATACATTCGATATGACAAACACAGTCACTGAGAGGGGTGTCGACGAAATACATGCAGACTTTGTTATACAAGCCCCTTGGGAATCTCTGCCAGCAGACTTTAAGATTATGGCTCTTGAAGGAAAGAAGAACCAGACACATCCTCATCTGCTTCGTAACATTGCACAGATGCATATAGAAGCAAACTTGGCATCCGACAGCTTCGCTTACTTCACAGATGGATCAGTAGACCAGCAGGGACAAGAAACCGGAGCTGCAGTTAAAGCAGGAAACTCTGTAAATAGTTGGAGGCTCTCAAATGGGTGTTCAACTTTACAAACAGAGATGCTAGCCATTCAAAAGGCTTTGGAACATGCTCTTGCTGAACACCGACAACATGTTATCATACATACAGATTCGAGAACCGCCATTGAAACCTTGCAACAAGAACACATATGTGATAATATCCATCTGATCACAAATGTCTTATCATTCATGCACACACTCAAACGACACGGCCGACGGGTACTTATCAACTGGGTGCCAAGTCATGTGGGAATAATAGGAAATGACATTGCAGACGAAGCTGCAAAACTTGCTACTAAGAGGAGAAATATAGACATTTACATACCACAGAGTCTATCACAGATGAAGAAAGTAATTCGAAACAGAGCAATGCAAAAGATGTACAGTGACCACAACACAGCAGTTGCAACATCAGGATCTGCGGGTTGGTACAAGAATTCAACCAACTACGAACCACTTAGTTAGATGAAAGGGAGCAGTAGAGCAACAGAAGTGCACTTACATCGCATCAGGCTTGGATACCCATGTGCATGGGAAATAGGCTTACAGGTTCCGGAAGATGAGAGGAAATGTCAACACTGTGGAGAAATGCCCGACAGACCACTGGAACATTATCTAACACAGTGCTCAGTTACAAACCCATTAAGATTTCAACTTAGATTCAACAGAGCAGAAGAAGTTGTTAAACATATATGGCAAAATCTTACTGAAGCGACCATACGAGTCATAAATACTCATCCTCCGCCCAAGTAAAACAGAAACAAGCAACACTTAGTGGGCCAGCCAGAGGCTTAGGGCCCGCGCAGGATTATCCCTGCAAAAAAAAAAAAAAATTATCAGTTAAGAACAGACTGGAACACACTGAAGCACTCTATTTGCAGTACCAGCTATTAAACTTCCCCGACACCATAGAACTATAAATTTTCTTCTTTGAAAACATGTCTAAAAGATCTTTTATGCTGGCCAGACATATACAACACGAGACAGATGCTCAGCTTTCCCGAAGATCCTGCTCGGACCTCAGACACCCACTCGTCTCTTCCCCACAGTCTAAACTGTGTCTCCACTTCAGGTGTTGGTATATAAACTACTAAACTACTACCCATTTTACACCACCATATATTCCAACACCATATATTCCACCACCATATATTCCACCACCATATATTCCACCTCCAGAGTCCACCACCAGAGTCGCACCAACCTCAAGAACGGCGAAGAACGTTAGGTAGAGAAATAGAAACAATTGAACTCAAGCTACAAGAATCATACAAAACCCAGGAGTGCAAAGAGAGCAAAAGGCCATCAGTGAAATAGAGAGAAATCCGAAATATTTTTTCTCCTAAGCAAAATCAAGATAAAAAACCACATCTAGTATCGGGCCCCTGCGAAAGGGAGATGGAACTTTCACCGATGACATCGCCACTGGATTTTGAAGAAGTCATAAACAGTATTCCTATGCACTCTGCACCAGGCCCGGATTCTTGGAACTCTATATTCATCAAGAACTGTAAAAAAACACTATCGCAAGACCTTCACATTCTGTGGAGACAAAGCCTAGATACTGGCATTATCCCTGACACATTAAAAACAGCAGAGATAGCATCACTCCATAAAGGAGGAAATAAGGCAGAGGCAAAAGATTACAGACTGATAGCACTAACATTACACATCATAAAATTTTTTGAGAGAGTGCTCAGAAGTAAGATCACAAAATACATGGAATCACAGCATCTCCATAACCCCGGACAACATGGTTTCAGAACAGGGCGCTCTTCCCTGTCGCATTTACTGGACCATTATGATATGGCATTAGATGCTTTGGAAGACAAACAAAACGCTGATGTAATTTACACAGATTTCGCAAAAGCTTTTCATAAATGTGACCATAGTGTTATTGCACATAAAATGCGTTCAACAGGAATTACCGGAAAAATAGGCAGATGGATCTACAATTTCCTGGCTAACAGAACCCAATGTGTCAACAAAATAAAATCCAGCCCATCAACTGTGAAGAGCTCAGTCCCCCAGGGTACTGTGCTTGCTCCAGTACTTTTTCTCATCTTCATATCGGACATAGACAAGAACATAACCTATAGCACTGTATCATCCTTTGCAGATGACACTAGGATCTTCATGAGAGTAGGCAACATAGAGGACACGGCAAACCTCCAATCAGATGTAGATCAGGTCTTTCTATGGGCTACAGAAAATAATATGGTGTTTAACGAAGATAAGTTCCAGCTAATGCGCTAGGGAAAAATTAAAAATATAAAAACAGAAACCACGTACAAAACTCAGGCAAATCATAACATAGAACGAAAAGGCAATGTAAAGGATCTGGGTGTACTCATGTCGAAAGACCTTACCTTTAAAGAACACAATAAAGTAGCCGTCACAACTGCAAGAAAAATGACAGGTTGGATAACAAGAACTTTTCACACTAGAGATGCTATACCGATGATGATACTTTTCAAAACGCTTGTGCTCTCTAGAGTGGAGTACTGCTGCACAATGACAGCCCCTATCAAAGCTGGAGAAATTGCTGACCTGGAGAGCGTGCAGAGATCCTTTACTGCTAGAATCCACTCAGTTAAACATCTAAATTACTGGGACCGACTGAAGAGCCTAAATTTGTAATCCCTTGAGCGCAGGCGGGAGAGATACATAATAATTTACACGTGGAAAATAATTGAGATGCTGGTCCAAAACCTGCACATAGAAATAACATCACATGAGACCAGAAGACATGGCAGGATGTGCAGAATACCCCCGTTGAAAAGCAGAGATGCAACAGGTACCCTGAGAGAGAACTCTATCAACATCAGAGGCCCGAGACTGTTCAACACGCTTCCACTACACACAAGGGGGCATAACTGGCAGACCCCTCACAGTGTTCAAGAGAGAACTGGATAAGCACCTCCAAAGGATACCGTCAGGCTGCGAGCAGCTGCGTTCAACAGCCTGGTTGATCAGTCCAGCAACCAGGAGGCCTGGTCGACGACCGGGCCGCGGGGACGCTAAGCCCCGGAAGCACCTCAAGGTAACCATATATTCCTACACCATAGATTCCAACGTCATATATATTTTAACACCATATATTCCAATTATATATATTCCATCGCCATATATTTCAACGCCATATACTCCAACGCCATATATTCCTACAGCATATATTCCAACGCCTTATATTCCTACAGCATATATTCCAACGCCTTATATTCTTACAACATATATTCCAACGCCATATATTCTAACGCCATATACTCCAACGCCATGTATTCCAACACCATATATTCCAACATCATATATTCCAACGCAATATAGTCCAACGTTAAATATTTAATTCAAATTTTTTGGACGAGTTGTATATGATTGGGGTTTTATGTGGCCCAAGTCTCAGCATCGTAGCATAAATAGGAAGGGAGAAAAAAAAATATTGAATTAAGTGTCAAAAAATTTCCATAAAGGTAAAAAATTAACATCAAAGACAAGTGTCAAATGAAATCATGTCTAAGACTCTTAGGTATCATAATATCATATAATAAAAAAAATAATAATTAGTTTTATCCAAACAAAATTTGGTTAAAAACAAAAATATTTTTTTTGTCATTTTTGTTCTTATTTGATTATCGGCCAATTTCGATGAAACTTTTACACCTGACTGCACGTAAGCCTGTCTGTTAGGGGTGCCATTTTTGGAGGAAAATGGTTGATGTCAACCTCAGCTACAGATGGCAGCACCTTCCGGAGCCGGTCGGCCGAGCGGACACCACGCTGGACTTGTGATCCTGTGGTCCTGGGTTCGATCCCAGGCGCCGGCGAGAAACATTGGGCAGAGTTTCTTTCACCCTATGCCCCTGTTACCTAGCAGTAAAATAGGTACCTGGGTGTTAGTCAGCTGTCACGGGCTGCTTCCTGGGGGTGGAGGTCTGGTCGAGGACCGGGCCGCGGAAACACTAAAAAAAAGCTCCAAAATCATCTCAAGATAACCTCAAGATAACCTTAGATTATATGTTTCACTTATTTATTTTTAAGTAATATAAACGTTCCTATAACTTTCATTTTGTATTCAATTTACTTGAAACTTACACTTTATTTGTAAAGTTTGTCTCTACAAATCTGTTTCGAGCTTTTTTTCCTAAGTTCATTTATTGATTATATAATAGTAATTAACCATGATATATTTGCATAATTTTTTATGGAAGTTTGACTATTTGTACTAGTAAAACTAAACTTACTTTAAAAAATCCGATGAAACAGATCCTTTTATTATATGCTAATGTGATAGAAAAGTTTAACAGAAATTATTTCATTCAAAACTTGTGGTTGTAGTTTCGATTTGAAAATGTGTAAAATTCGTTGAAAAAAATCTCCCTTTCTATTTAGGCTGCAATACTGAACTTAGAACAATTGCAGCCCTTTTCATATACAAGTAGACCAAAAAGTTTGGTTGACATTGAACTACTCTGAATATATCGCATTATGGCACTTAAATAACATTGAGAGCTGCCTAACCCTAGTTATTATGAACATGGGAACTTTCAGAGGTCTTAAACTTATCCATAACGCACAAGCAGTGACCAGCAATATGCCTCACTCCTGAACAATGTGTAACTTAACAGCTCAACTGTGCAGAGTGCAGTTGCCCATAGCAGAGCCCATACCAGCCAGCTCCCGTTCATATGCACTCAGTCTCATTCATATATATATATATATATATATATATATATATATATATATATATATATATATATATATATATATATATATATATATATATATATATATATATATATATACAACTTTAGAACACTTTCCCACCAGGAGACTCGAACCCTAGCCAGCACAGAAGCCTTCCAGCAACTGGCATAACAGGTACGCCTTAACCCTCTCCACCACCTGCTCAGACCCTTAAAAGAGATGGTAATTTCGGAGTATTTAAATACCCCAAAGATCAACACCTCCCAAGAGCACCAGAGCAAGTGAGGGGTCATTTATACGTTAATTTCATCAAGTCCCTGTTAATATGGGAAGACACAGTGTCTCTGCTTAAGGCACAACTCTCCTAAACACGAGAGTTAAGTATACAACTTTAGAACACTTTCCCACCAGGAGACTCGAACCCTAGCCAGCACAGAAGCCTTCCAGCAACTGGCATAACAGGTACGCCTTAACCCTCTCCACCACCTGCTCAGACCCTTAAAAGAGATGGTAATTTCGGAGTATTTAAATACCCCAAAGATCAACACCTCCCAAGAGCACCAGAGCAAGTGAGGGGTCATTTATACGTTAATTTCATCAAGTCCCTGTTAATATGGGAAGACACAGTGTCTCTGCTTAAGGCACAACTCTCCTAAACACGAGAGTTAAGTATACAACTTTAGAACACTTTCCCACCAGGAGACTCGAACCCTAGCCAGCACAGAAGCCTTCCAGCAACTGGCATAACAGGTACGCCTTAACCCTCTCCACCACCTGCTCAGATCCTTAAAAGAGATGGTAATTTCGGAGTATTTAAATACCCCAAAGATCAACACCTCCCAAGAGCACCAGAGCAAGTGAGGGGTCATTTATACGTTAATTTCATCAAGTCCCTGTTAATATGGGAAGACACAGTGTCTCTGCTTAAGGCACAACTCTCCTAAACACGAGAGTTAAGTATACAACTTTAGAACACTTTCCCACCAGGAGACTCGAACCCTAGCCAGCACAGAAGCCTTCCAGCAACTGGCATAACAGGTACGCCTTAACCCTCTCCACCACCTGCTCAGACCCTTAAAAGAGATGGTAATTTCGGAGTATTTAAATACCCCAAAGATCAACACCTCCCAATAGCACCAGAGCAAGTGAGGGGTCATTTATACGTTAATTTCATCAAGTCCCTGTTAATATGGGAAGACACAGTGTCTCTGCTTAAGGCACAACTCTCCTAAACACGAGAGTTAAGTATACAACTTTAGAACACTTTCCCACCAGGAGACTCGCACCCTAGCCAGCACAGAAGCCTTCCAGCAACTGGCATAACAGGTACGCCTTAACCCTCTCCACCACCTGCTCAGACCCTTAAAAGAGATGGTAATTTCGGAGTATTTAAATACCCCAAAGATCAACACCTCCCAAGAGCACCAGAGCAAGTGAGGGGTCATTTATACGTTAATTTCATCAAGTCCCTGTTAATATGGGAAGACACAGTGTCTCTGCTTAAGGCACAACTCTCCTAAACACGAGAGTTAAGTATACCTGTTATGCCAGTTGCTGGAAGGCTTCTGTGCTGGCTAGGGTTCGAGTCTCCTGGTGGGAAAGTGTTCTAAAGTTGTATACTTAACTCTCGTGTTTAGGAGAGTTGTGCCTTAAGCAGAGACACTGTGTCTTCCCATATTAACAGGGACTTGATGAAATTAACGTATAAATGACCCCTCACTTGCTCTGGTGCTCTTGGGAGGTGTTGATCTTTGGGGTATTTAAATACTCCGAAATTACCATCTCTTTTAAGGGTCTGAGCAGGTGGTGGAGAGGGTTAAGGCGTACCTGTTATGCCAGTTGCTGGAAGGCTTCTGTGCTGGCTAGGGTTCGAGTCTCCTGGTGGGAAAGTGTTCTAAAGTTGTATACTTAACTCTCGTGTTTAGGAGAGTTGTGCCTTAAGCAGAGACACTGTGTCTTCCCATATTAACAGGGACTTGATGAAATTAACGTATAAATGACCCCTCACTTGCTCTGGTGCTCTTGGGAGGTGTTGATCTTTGGGGTATTTAAATACTCCGAAATTACCATCTCTTTTAAGGGTCTGAGCAGGTGGTGGAGAGGGTTAAGGCGTACCTGTTATGCCAGTTGCTGGAAGGCTTCTGTGCTGGCTAGGGTTCGAGTCTCCTGGTGGGAAAGTGTTCTAAAGTTGTATACTTAACTCTCGTGTTTAGGAGAGTTGTGCCTTAAGCAGAGACACTGTGTCTTCCCATATTAACAGGGACTTGATGAAATTAACGTATAAATGACCCCTCACTTGCTCTGGTGCTCTTGGGAGGTGTTGATCTTTGGGGTATTTAAATACTCCGAAATTACCATCTCTTTTAAGGGTCTGAGCAGGTGGTGGAGAGGGTTAAGGCGTACCTGTTATGCCAGTTGCTGGAAGGCTTCTGTGCTGGCTAGGGTTCGAGTCTCCTGGTGGGAAAGTGTTCTAAAGTTGTATACTTAACTCTCGTGTTTAGGAGAGTTGTGCCATATATATATATATATATATATATATATATATATATATATATATATATATATATATATATATATATATATATATATACATATATATATATACATATATATGTATATATATATATATATATATATATATATATATATATATATATATATATATATATATATATATATATATATATATATATATATATATATATATATATATATATATGTCGTACCTAATAGCCAGAACGCACTTCTCAGCCTACTATTCAAGGCCCGATTTGCCTAATAAGCCAAGTTTTCATGAATTAATGTTTTTTCGTCTACCTAACCTACCTAACCTAACCTAACCTAGCTTTTTTTGGCTACCTAACCTAACCTTACCTATAAATATAGGTTAGGTTAGGTTAGGTAGGGTTGGTTAGGTTCGGTCATATATCTACGTTAATTTTAACTCCAATAAAAAAAATTTGGCCTCATACATAGAGAAAAGGGTTGCTTTATCATTTCATAAGAAAAAAATTATAGTAAATATATTAATTCAGGAAAACTTGGCTTATTAGGCAAATCGGGCCTTGAATAGTAGGCTGAGAAGTGAGTTTTGGCTACTAGGTACGACATATATATATATATATATATATATGTCGTACCTAGTAGCCAGAACTCACTTCTCAGCCTACTATTCAAGGCCCGATTTGCCTAATAAGCCAAGTTTTCATGAATTAATATATTTACTATAATTTTTTTCTTATGAAATGATAAAGCAACCCTTTTCTCTATGTGTGAGGTCAATATTTTTTTATTGGAGTTAAAATTAACGTAGATATATGACCGAACCTAACCAGCCCTACCTAACCTAACCTAACCTATATTTATAGGTAAGGTTAGGTTAGGTAGCCAAAAAAAGCTAGGTTAGGTTAGGTTAGGTAGGTTAGGTAGACGAAAACACATTAATTCATGAAAACTTGGCTTATTAGGCAAATCGGGCCTTGAATAGTAGGCTGAGAAGTGCGTTCTGGCTATTAGGTACGACATATATATATATATATATATATATATATATATATATATATATATATGTCGTACCTAGTAGCCAGAACGCACTTCTCAGCCTACTATGCAAGGCCCGATTTGCCTAATAAGCCAAGTTTTCCTGAATTAATATATTTTCGCTAATTTTTTTCTTATGAAATGATAAAGCTATCCATTTCATTATGTATGAGGTAAAAAAATTTTAATTGGAGTTAAAATTAACGTAGATAAATGACCGAACCTAACCAACCCTACCTAACCTAACCTAACCTATCTTTATAGGTTAGGTTAGGTTAGGTAGCCGAAAAAGTTAGGTTAGGTTAGGTTAGGTAGGTTAGGTAGTCGAAAAACAATTAATTCATGAAAACTTGGCTTATTAGGCAAATCTGGCCTTGCATAGTAGGCTGACAAGTGCGTTCTGGCTACTAGGTACGACATATATATATATATATATATATATATATATATATATATATATATATATATATATATATATATATATATATATATATATATATATATATGTCGTACCTAGTAGCCAGAACGCACTTCTCAGCCTACTATGCAAGGCCCAATTTGCCTAATAAGCCAAGTTTTCCTGAGTTAATATATTTTCTCAAATTTTATTCTTATGAAATGATAAAGCTACCCATTTCATTATGTATGAGGTCAATTTTTTTTTATTGGAGTTAAAATTAACGTAGATATATGACCGAACCTAACCAACCCTACCTAACCTAACTTAACCTATCTTTATAGGTTAGGTTAGGTTAGGTAGCCGAAAAAGTTAGGTTAGGTTAGGTTAGGTAGGTTAGGTTGTCGAAAAAACATTAATTCATGAAAACTTGGCTTATTAGGCAAATCGGGCCTTGTATAGTAGGCTGAGAAGTGCGTTCTGGCTACTAGGTACGATATATATATATATATATATATATATTTATATATATATATATATATATATATATATATATATATATATATATATATATATATATATATATATATATATATATATATATATATATATATATATATATATATATATATATATATATATATATATATATATATATATATATATATGTCTATCCTACGCTTGAAACAATCAAGTGAGCCGACGTCAATTATGTTACCGGTAATTGGGTCCATAAACCAACCGTCGTCATTTAAAACAAGTGTTTTTCAAGGTGATTCTTGAATTAAAAATTATATAATTTATACCCATTGTTTCGTGTTCCATTATGTGTTGAAATATTTGATATGCTTGATGACGAAGCTTGTTTTCTTTTGCGATTTTATAATAATAATAATAATAATAATAATAATAATAATAATAATAATAATAATATTAATAATTTTTATTCAGGTAAAGGTACGTACATATCAAATGAGTTACAAACAGAATGTTGGATTTCTAGAAAGGACGAGTATATGCTACGCCTAAAGCCACTAATACGCTCGGGCTAAAACGAAACGTTTTTATTTCGAGGTACATGTCTTCGATGTATGGGACTACGGAGGGGAACCTTCACGGATCATTCTGAGAACCTGACTAGTTTCGGCGATGGCGGTGTGGCGAGTGGGTCCAGAGGCAGCATTATGGCAAGTACCAGCATTTAGTTTCACTCAACTTCTTTCTCCTTCGGTAGACGCTTACAGTGATCTTATAAAGTGATAAACTCTTCCTTTGGGTTTCACTGTTCACGACACATTGACCAGTCACTGTGATGAAGCTACTGTGATCAGGAACTTCCTCAAGCAGTTCCCCGAGTACTTACCAATCTTTACATCACTTCTCAGTCTTTGGCGGCTTTGTTAACATTTATTAAACCGTTTATGAGCACTGAAACTTCTCATTTAAATGTTGGTATTGGTATAAACAGCCTCGTAGCGTTCGGAGCTTATAAACTGCTTTATATATGTAAACAAAGTCGCCAAAGGTAGAGAAAAGGAACCCGTCCTCAGACCAAGTTCATTCCATCCAGCATGAGTCCGTCCTCATAAACAAAGGGCAACGTCCATTCCATGCACCCGCCAACATCACCTGTTTATGAATGAAAAACGGTTTACACACAACTCACAACTGATGACGTTCGAACATTTCCGGAACAGCTGCTTCACTGACGAATTTTGTTCGAACCACAACGCTGTAAATGCTTCACCAACGTACTACAAATACAACTAATCGCCAACAGAACCTAAAAACTAACCTAATCTAACCAATGCCTAAAAATGCACAAAATGCTAATTTATCAATATTAATAAAAATATGAGATTCACCAAAAATTCCTGTTTTGGGTGAACGACAAGCTAAATATTTATGAATGCGTCTTTGGGGTTGACCGGTGGATAGAATGGACTTGGTTTGAGGACGGCAGACTACTGTACTGAGCATACCACTGGCATAGTAACAGCATGCAACTGGGATAGTAACAGCATACTAAAGGCCAAGTAGCAGCATACAACTGACAAAGTAGTAGCACACTACTGGTATAGTAGCAGCATTCTACTGGCATAGCAGCAGCATACTATTGGTATAGAAGCAGCATAGTACTGGCATAGTAGCAGCATACTGCTGGTATAGTAGCAGCACATTACTGGCATAATAACAGCATACTACAAGAAGAGTAGGAGAAACCAACGAGAATGTAGAACAAGATTGGCCAATCTATTCTCCTGGGTAACATCTAACCTCACCTCATCCTGCATGTAATGTGTATTGTCAAACATGATAATTTGAATTATTTCGCATCTGCTTCCAAAGAGGCTGAAGAGAGCTTTAGTGAAACGCATCCTTTAGCTTTCACTAAAGCTTTTTTAAAAGCTTTAGTGAAACGCATCCTTTTTTTTAAAGGTTCTCTTTACGCCACTTACAGTGTCGTAAATATTTCTGAATAAGTCTTTGTAATGACAGCATCACTCAGCACCACAAATTCTCCTCCTAGAAGAGAATAGGAGTGTTGTAGAAACTTCGTCCACAAGAGAGACAGGTGCTCACAACACTGCAATATCGGTGAACGGAATTACAGACGAAGCTGACAAAGAGAACAACTTATAGCAGGAATGTGTGCAACAGCATACCAGAGTAGCATAGATAATGAAAGCAAAAGGAAATTGTAGCAACAGCGTCAGGATCGGAAGGATTATACAAGTATTTTCTCCTTTGAAGATACACTGAAGCATACACTCACTATGGACTTGACGACATCAGTCATGGATGCCAGTGTGCTTGAGGAACAGATTCCCAGGCTACAAAAGAAATAATATATCAGCATTATAGAGGAAGCGCTCGTGGACTACACGATCTAATACAACGAATACAGAATCGTCAAATCAAATCAGATTTCCTATGAAATGTGAAAACCAAGATTATTTTACAACGTAGATATTTCCTCCCTGAATCAGATATACAAACCAGAGGATCAGAGCGGCCACGGGAACAATCTCTCAGATATCCCTGATATAGTGTCCCCTGCATTTCACAAAACTGAAATGCAGGGGGAAGAAATAACATTAAAGTTATCAGAGACGAGGACCTCTCTACCCCCTTAGGGATAGACGAGGACCTCTCTACCCCCTTAGGGACAGACGAGGACCCTTCTACCCCTTTATGGATAGACGAGGACCTCTCTACCCCCTTAGGGATAGACGAGGACCTCTCTACCCCCTTAGGGACAGACGAGGACCCTTCTACCCCTTTATGGATAGACGAGGACCTCTCTACCCCCTTAGGGATAGACGAGGACCTCTCTACCCCCTTAGGGACAGACGAGGACCCTTCTACCCCTTTATGGATAGACGAGGACCTCTCTACCCCCTTAGGGATAGACGAGGACCTTTCTACCCCCTTAGGGATAGACGAGGTTCCTTTATGGATATCAAAGTTGCCGGGGATGGCAGCACCGTCCAGGCTGGCAGTGGTTGATGAACACCTGATGGGGAGGCCACGCTACTGGTCTACTGATGGCAGCAGCAGCTGGGTCGCGAGTACGGAGGACAGCAGAGGTGGCAGCACCAGCTGGAAGGCCAAACGGCCAGCAGGTGGCAGCCGGTGCACGAGCACGAACGGTTGCACCGGCTGAGCGAGCGATACTGACGAGAGTCAGAGTGGGTGGGACAGATGGCAGCACTAGCTAGGCGGGCGGTGGTGCCAGCAGCTGCAGCAGCGGCAGCAGCAGCACAACAGCAGCAGCAGCATCAGCAGAAACACCAGCAGCGGCAGAAATAGCACAACAGCACAGCAGCAGCAACAGCATAAACAGCTAAACAGCAGGAGCTTCAGCAGCAGCAGCAGCAGCAGCTGGCCGTCATTAGTGGGATTGGGCAGGAGGTGCAATATCCTGAGTGAGGTTGGGGCACCTTTGTTGAGTCTGGGGCCCGGCTTATTGACCCGCCCAACTCCTGCTAAAAATAATTACTTGTGGCACTCTCCCTCCACCCAGTAACACAGGGATGAGCAGCAGGCTCACTCCCACCCTCACGCGCACTCTCCCCGCCCACTACACTCCCTTCCCGCCCACTACACTTCCTCCTAGGGAGTGCTTGACTCCCTCAACCAGGTGATCAGAACTAGGTGAGTACAAGCAAGTGTCAAGGTGCTTGATTCCCTCTCTTAACACCAGAACAATTGTCTAGAATAAGGGTCAACCGCTTAACCACTCTATCATTATACAAGTCCATTACATAACAGGTGTTTGAACATGATTATAATCATTATTATTATGAACAGTTTATACAAGGAACATGGACTTAGCACGACACTGATGCATTTGACCAACGTTATAAACACTCGAGGCAGTTATACACCCCAAAGGTTAAATCACTTTGGACGTGGCCAAAACTGAGGTCACTTTGGACGTGGCCAAAACTGAGATCACTATGGACGTGGCCAAAACTGAGGTCACTAGATCACGGGCAAAGCATGATCTGACAAACTCTACGTCCCAAGAGACTAGACCACTCTAATCCGTGATGGGTCTTGATGCATTCTAAATCCCTATGGACTTGACCAAACTAGAGGCTTGACAAACTTAAGTCTCCATGGACTTGACAAAACAAGATACACTGATATTCCACAGCGTAATCCATAATCTTACCTTACATCTGATCCTATTACATAATATGGAAATGTTAAAATTACAATATACGGGGCTCGTGATCCAGCCAAGGGCTGAGGAGACAACTGCTGTCGCATTACCTCCTCATCCCTCTGACTTTGTGGTCAAGCCACAAGCAAGAATTTAACGTATCACTTACGAACCGAACCATAAGTAGTTAATTTATGCTTTCTCGGTTAACAGTTCATTACATAAGAATCATAACAATTATAAAAGTAAATTTTATACGAGAACGTCTGTAGATGTTCTCATCCGGTTAAATAGAATGATGTAGAATAATAATAATTAATAATACAATAATCACCTATTCAAGGGTTGGCAGCTCTCAACAAAGTCTGTAATGACACACACACACACACACACACACACACACACACACACACACACACACACACACATGGAGTATGCTGGAGTATGCGGCTCCAGCACGGAGTCCATATATAGTCAAGCATAAGACTAAACTGGAAAAGGTTCAAAGGTTTGCCACCAGACTAGTACCCGAGCTGAGAGGTATGAGCTACGAGGAGAGACTACGGGAATTGAACCTCACTTCGTTGGATGACAGAAGAGTTAGGGGGGACATGATCACCACATTCAAGATTCTCAAGGGTATCGACAGGGTTGATAAAGACAGGCTATTTCACACAAGGGGCACACGCACTAGGGGACACAGGTGGAAACTGAGTGCCCAAATGAGCCACAGAGATATTAGAAAGAACTTTTTTAGTGTCAGAGTGGTTGACAAATGGAATGCATTAGGAAGTGATGTGGTGGAGGCTGACTCCATACACAGTTTCAAGTGTAGATATGATAGAGCCCAATAGGCTCAGGAACCTGTACACCTGTTGATTGACGGGTGAGAGGCGGGACTAAAGAGCCAGAGCTCAACCCCCGCAAGCACAACTAGGTGAGTACAACTAGGTAAGTACACACTCACACACACACACACACACACACACACACACACACACACACACACACACACACACACACACACACACACACACACACACACACACACACACACACACACACACACACACACACACACACACACACACACACACACACACACACACACACACACACACACACACACACACACACACACACACACACGCACACACGCACACACACTTACTCACACACACACGCACACACACACACACACACACACAGAGGGAGGTCCGGAGCTAATGTGAACGAATCTTGTTACACATACACGCACAAACAGACACACACAGAGATACACACACACATACACACACACACACAATCGTTTCTCTCAATGTTTGCTGATGATGCAAAAAATATGAGGAGGATTGAAACTGAAGACTATAGTAGGAGGCTACAAGATGACCTAGACAGACTGAGTGAATGGTCCAACAAATGGTTGTTGAAGTTCAACCCGAATAAATGCAAAGTAATGAAACTAGGCAGTGGAAATAGGAGGCCAGACACAGGATACAGAATAGGAGGTGAAATACTTAATGAAACGAACAGAGAGAAAGATCTTGGAGTTGATATCACACTAAACCTGTCTCCTGAAGCCCTCATAAAAAAAATAACGTCTGCGGCATATGCGAGGCTGGTTAATATCAGAACAGCGTTCAAGAACCTGTGTAAGGAATCATTCAGAATCTTGTACACCACATATGTAAGACCAATCCTGGAGTATGCGGCCCCAGCATGGAGCCCGTACCTTGTCAAGCACAAGACGAAGCTGGAAAAAGTCCAAAGGTATGCCACTAGACTAGTCCGAGAACTAAGAGGCATGAGTTACGAGGAAAGGCTGCGGGAAATGCACCTTACGACACTGGAAGACAGAAGAGTAAGGGGAGACATGATCACAACCTACAAAATCCTCAGAGGAATCGACCGGGTAAACAAGGATAAACTATTCAACACTGGTGGGACGCGAACAAGAGGACACAGGTGGAAACTGAGTACCCACATGAGCCAAAGGGACGTTAGAAGGAACTTTTTCAGTGTCAGAGTAGTTAACGGATGGAATGCATTAGACAGTGATGTGGTGGAGGCTGACTCCATACACAGTTTTAAATGTAGATATGATAGAGCCCAGTAGGCTCAGGAATCTGTACACCAGTTGATTGACAGTTGAGAGGCGGGACCAAAGAGCCAAAGCTCAACCCCCGCATGCACAAATAGGTGAGTACAAATGCACCTTACGACACTGGAAGACAGAAGAGTAAGGGGGGACATGATCACAACCTACAAAATCCTCAGGGGAATCGACCGGGTAAACAAGGATGAACTATTCAACACTGGTGGGACGCGAACAAGGGGACACAGGTGGAAGCTGAGTACCCAAATGAGCCACAGAGACGTTAGAAAGAACTTTTTCAGTGTCAGAGTAGTTAGTAAATGGAATGCATTAGGAAGTGATGTGGTGGAGGCTGACTCCATACACAGTTTCAAATGTAGATATGATAGAGCCCAATAGGCTCAGGAATCTGTACACCAGTTGATTGACGGTTGAGGAGGCGGGACCAAAGAGCCAGAGCTCAACCCCCGCAAGCACAATTAGGTGAGTACAATTAGGTGAGTACACACACTGTGACGGTAACGCGTTGGTGTTCGGCTGTTTAAGGCTAGGGGTATGGCCTCGTCACATAGTTATAAAAAAAATAGAAAACTGGAACTTCGTCTGTGGTAAGGTAAGGAGAAGACACACAAAACACAAGTAAACTTTAACAATGAAATTTTAATTACGTTAAATAAATCAAAACATGAAAAAATGGACAAACAAATTTGTATAATAAAATCAATCAAAATAATAAGAATAATTAAATGACACAATGAAAAGTTACGTTAAGACAAAATAACAAGAAGTGCAATACAAAAATAAATGTGAGGTGCTGGAATATTGGCTTTAAGCTACCACCTCTCTCAGTGTACGCTAACGTCTAGCCGGGAGGAGTGGTAACCGTGGAAGCACTGAATATTCTGAGGTCTGAGGTCATGGCGACCCCAGACATCAAGTAGTATGGGGGGGTGGAGTGCAGTTGCAGCCCGGCCGGCGACCAATCAGCGGAGCCAGTAGCGATCAACAGGTAGTTTGGCGGTTTGAGTCTGAACAGGTGTCTCTGGCTGCATACGTTTTGCTCGCTGGCAAACCTTGCTGGTGTTGTTGTCGTTGTTGGACATTTCTTCCATAGTAGTTATATATATTTGTTGCGACATATTTGTGGAGGGAAGAGCAGGCTCAATCTCTTGAAGGAGATTACCGTCACAACACACACACACACCAGGGGCCTAATAGCCTTGTGGATAGCGCACAGAACTCGTATTTCTGTGGCGCGGGTTCGATTCCCGCACCAGGCAGAAACAAATGGGCAAAGTTTCTTTCACACTGAATGCCCCTGTTACTTAGCAGTAAAAAGGTACCTGGGAGTTAGTCAGCTGTCACGGGCTGCTACCTGGTGTGTGTGTGTGTGTGTGTGTGTGGTGTGGAAAAAATAGTAGTTAGTAAACAGGTGATTGACAGTTGAGAGGCGGGCCGAAAGAGCAATAAGCTCAACCCCCGCAAACACAACTAGGTGAATACACACACACACACACACACACACACACACACACACACACACACACACACACAGCGGCATATGCCAGGCTGGCCAACATACGAACGGCATTCAGAAACTTGTGTAAAGAATCATTCAGAACTTTGTATACCACATATGTCAGGCCAATCCTGGAGTATGCAGCCGCAGCATGGAGTCCATATCTAGTCAAGGATAAGACTAAACTGGAAAAGGTTCAAAGGTTTGCCACCAGACTAGTACCCGAGCTGAGAGGTATGAGCTACGAGGAGAGACTACGGGAATTAAACCTCACTTCGCTGGAAGACAGAAGAGTTAGGGGGGACATGATCACCACATTCAAGATTCTGAAGGGGATTGATAGGGTAGATAAAGACAGTCTATTTAACACAAGGGGAACACGCACAAGGGGACACAGGTGGAAACTGAGTGCCCAAATGAGCCACAGAGATATTAGAAAGAACTTTTTTAGTGTCAGAGTGGTTGACAAATGGAATGCATTAGGGGCTGATGTGGTGGAGGCTCACTCCATACACAGTTTCAAGTGTAGATATGACAGAGCCCAATAGGCTCAGGAATCTGTACACCTGTTGATTGACGGTTGAGAGGCGGGACCAAAGAGCCAGAGCTCAACCCCCACAAACACAACTATGTGAGTACAACTAGGTGAGTACACACACACACACACACACACTCACACACTCACACACACACACATCTGTACACCAGTTGATTGACAGTTGAGAGGCGGGACCAAAGAGCCAAAGCTCAACCCATGCAAGCACAAATAGGTGAGTACAAACAGGTGAGTACACACACACACACACACACACACACACACACACACACACACACACACACACACACACGCACACACATACACCCACACACACGCGTGCGCACACACACACACAGGTTTTCAGGTTGGGCTGGTACAACAAGGACAGAAACCGACTTGTAAAGGTGGTGTTTACAAACGAAACCACGAAGGAGGATATTCTCGAAAGGAAGAGTCGACTGCAGCATGTGGAGGGATACAAGAAAGTATTCCTGCAGAGGGACAGGACGAAGTAGGAGAGAGCCAGAGCAGCAGAGGCAAGGAGGAAGCGCAGGGAGGGAGAAGCAAACCAGGAAATCACAGCCCCCAACACAACAGTCCTAGAGACAAGAGGAGAACCCAAAACCAGCATCCCAGCAATACCAGAGGGGAGGGCAACCCCACCACCCCCCTCTGCATAGAAACCCTCCCTTCCCCTCACCCTACCTGCCCCCACCCAACCCTCCGTCCCCCCCCCACCCCATTCTTACCCTGTCATCCCTTCCCCATTCCCATCATGTCTCCCCTCCCACCTTTCCCCCCTCCCCCTTCATCCCATACCCTCCCTATCCCTCCTCCCCCCTCACCCCGTATCCTCCATGTCCCCCCTATCTCCTTAACCCACACCCTACCTGTCCCCCCTTCCATGAAACCCCCACCCCTCACCCCAAACTCCCCTGAAACCCTGCAAACCACCTTACAGATCATCTCACCCACTGAAAAGCTTCCCACACCAGCAGAATGCTCGCCAAGAAAGGGACAAGAAAATGAACTGAAGAAAGTGAGCTTCAAGGCAATGTACACTAACATAGATGGAATTACAAATAAAACAAGTGAACTCGGAGAATGGGCACTAGAAGAAAACCCAGACATAATAGCACTCACAGAAACAAAGCTCACAGACACCGTAACAAACGCAGTGTTTCTACAGGGCTACTATGTAGTGAGGAAAGAGAGAGAAGGGAGAGGAGGAGGTGGTGTAGCTTTGCTGATAAGAAAAGGTTGGAGTTTTGAAGAGATGGTAAATAAGAACTGTGTTTGTTTCAGTGACTACATATCATGCACCATAGGAACTGGAGGACAGGAAATTTTAGTAGTAGTCATATATAACCCCCCACCGAACGACTGAAGACCCAGACAGGAATATGATAGAAACAACATGGCCACCATCAATATAATAGAGAGAGCAGCTTATGTGGCTAGCAGGAACGGATCTAGACTACTAATCATGGGAGACTTCAACCATGGGAGACTTCAATCATGGGAAGATAGATTGGGGGAACAGAAACCCACATGGAGGACCAGACACATACAGAGCTAAGCTGCTGGACGTGGCAACAAGAAACTTTCTAAGTAAACACGTCAAGGAATCGACAAGAATGAGAGGAGGGGATAACCAGCCCTGCTTGATCTGATATTTACCCTAAATGAGTCGGATATAAGGGAAATTAAGTTGGAAGCCCCTCTGGGAATGAGTGATCATAGTGTATCGAGCTTTGAGTACCTTGTTGAGCTAGGAATTATCTCCCTCAAAAAAGAACTGGGAAACAAAGGGCTGGCGTACCGAAAGGGAAACTATGAGGATATGAATAAATTCCTAAGGGATATACAATGGGACACAGAACTCAGAACCAAGTCCGTACAAGACATGATGGACTATGTCACCCAAAAGTGTCAGGAGGCTGTAAGCAGGTTTGTCCTGGCCCGACAGGAAAAAACAGAGAAGTAAAAGAAAAATCCGTGGTTTAATAGGGAATGTAAGAAAGCAAAAGAGCTGAACCAAAGGGCATGGAGGAACTTCAGTAATAACAGAACACCAGAAAGTAGAGAGAACCAGAGAACCAGGAACGAGTATGTTAGTGTGAGAAGAGCAGCTGAGAAAAGGTATGAAAATGATATAGCTAACAAAGCCAAGACCGAACCAAAACTACTACACAGTCACATCAGGAGGAAGACAATAGTGAAGGAACAGGTGATGAAACATAGGATGGGTGAGGACAGGTACACAGAGAATGACAAAGAGGTGTGTGAGTAACTCAACAAAAGGTACCAGGAGGTCTTTTCAATAGAACAAGAAGACGTCACGGTGCTAGGAGAGGTGGCATCAAACCAGGCGACCTTGGAAAGGTTCGAAATTACAAGAGATGAGGTCAAGAAGCACCTATTGGAGCTGGACGTGAGAAAAGCTGTTGAGCCGGACGGAATCTCACCATGGGTATTGAAAGAGTGTGCAGGAGCACTTTGCTTGCCACTCTCCATAGTGTATAGTAGGTCACTGGAAACGGAAGACCTACCAGAAATATGGAAGATGGCTAATGTCGTCCCAATATACAAAACGGGTGACAGACAAGAGGCACTGAACTACAGGCCAGTGTCCTTAACTTGTATACCATGCAAGGTGATGGAGAAGATTGTGAGAAAATATCTATTAACACATCTGGAGAGAAGAGACTTCGCGACAACCCATCATCATGGATTTAGGGAGGGTAAATCTTGCCTTACAGGCTTAATAGAATTCTACGAACAGGTGACAAAAATTAAGCAAGAAAGAGAATGATAGGCAGACTGCATTTTTTTGGACTGTCGGAAAGACTTTGACACAGTACCCCATAAAGGCTGATACAAAAGCTGATGAAATAGGCAGGAGTAACTGGTAGGGCGCTCCAGTGGATAAGGGAGTACCTAAGCAATAGGAAGCAGAGAGTTACAGTGAGGGGTGAGACCTCAGATTGGCGTGAAGCCACCAGTGAAGTCCCACAGGGCTCTGTACTCGGACGTATCCTGGTTTCTGATATACGTAAATGATCTCCCAGAGGGTATAGACAAATTCCTCTCAATGTTTGCTGACGACGCAAAAATTATGAGAAGGATTAAGACAGAGGAGGACAGCTTGAGGCTTCAAGAAGACCTGGACAAGTTGCAGGAATGGTCGAACAAATGGTTGTTAGAGTTTAACCCAAGCAAATGTAATGTAATGAAGATAGGGGTAGGAAGCAGGAGACCACATACAAGGTATCATTTGGGAAATGAAATACTTCAGGAGTCAGAGAAAGAGAAAGACCTGGGGTTTGATATCACGCCAGACCTGTCCCTGAAGCTCATATCAAGAGGATAACATCAGCGGCATATGCCAGGTTAGCTAACATAAGAACGGCCTTTAGAAACTTGTGTAAGGAATCTTTCAGAACTTTATATACCACATATGTCAGACCAATCCTGGAGTATACGGCTCCAGCATGAAGTCCATATCTAGTCAAGCATAAGACTAAACTGGAAAAGGTTCAAAGGTTTGCCACCAGACTAGTACCAGAACTGAGGGGTATGAGCTACGAGGAGAGACTATGGGAATTAAACCTCCCGTCACTGGGAGAAAGAAGAGTTAGAGGGGACATGAGCACCACATACAAGATTCTCAGAGGAATTGATAGGGTAGATAAAGACAGACTATTTAACACAAGCGGGCACACACACTAGGGGACAAAGGGGGAAATTGAGTGTCCAAATGAGCCACATAACGTTAGAAATAATTTTTTCAGTGTCAGAGTAATAGAAAAATGGAATGCATTAGGAAGTGGTGGAGGCTGACTCCATATACAGCTTACACTGTATATATTATAGAGCCCAGTAGGCTCTGGAACCTGTCCATTAATTGACAAACAGTTGAGAGGCGGGACCAAAGAGCCAAAGCTCAACCCCCACAAGCATGCACAACTAGGTAAGTACAACTAGGTGAGAGCGCGCACACACACACACATGGAGGGGAAGAAACGTGGAAAGCAAAGCTAGTAGATGTTATAGCCAGGAATTCCCTAACACAACATGTGAACGAAGACACAAGGGAAAGAGGAGGAGATGCACCGAGCCTATTAGACCTGATTTTCACCCAGAACGTAGAAGACATCGAAAATTTAGAACATGAAATACCTCTAGGGACCAGTGACCATTGTGTCCTAATCTTTGACTACATAAAGGAATTCAAACTTGAGATCAAGGAACAAGAGGTCTGGGGAAGGAGAGATGACTACAAGAAAGGAGACTACAGGAGGATAAGGGACTATCTGAGAGAAGTGTAGTGGGAGGAAGAAATTAGAGGAAAAACAGTCCAAGATATGATGGACCTAGTCATACGGAAATGCCAGGAGGCCGAAGAGAGATTTTTCCAAGAGTAAAGGAAAAAAAGAGGGAATATAATAATCCATGGTTTAATAGACATTGTCAGGAAGCAAAAATGAGCAGCAGGAGGGAGTGGAGGAAGTACAATAGACAAAGGACAGAGGACAACAGTATCAAATGCAACAGACCTAGGAACGATTTCATTAACATAAGACGAACATCGGAAAGGAACTATGAAAACGATATTGCGATCAAAGCGAAAAAGCAATCTAAATTACTACATAGCCACAAAAGAGGAAAAATTTCGGTGAACGACCAAGTGACAAGACAAAGGAAAAGAAATTGGGCATATACAAAAAGTGACAAGGAAATCTGCGAGGCACTGAATGCCAGTTTCTATGGAGTGTTCACAACCAAGCCTTGCCAGCTCTCATTGTTAGAAGAGATTACCCTAGATGAAAGTCTGTCAGATATAGAGGTGACAGAAGAGGAGGTAATGAAACAGTTGACAACACTGGATGCAACTAAAGCGGTTGGACCAGACAAAGTTTCACCGTGGATACTAAAAGAGGCAGCGCAGGTCCTCAGCGTGCCTCTGGCACGTAATGAATCACTTATGTCGGGAGAATTGCCCAATTGCTGGAAGAGTGTTTTACCGATTTTCGAAAAAGTTGATAGGGAGGAGGCACTTAACTATAGTCCTGTATCACTGACAAGCATCCCCTGTAACATACTTGAAAGAATTATTAGACTAAGACTGGGTACACACCTAGAAAACGTTAGGTTCGTAAACAAACATCAACATGGATTCTTAAAGGGAAATCTTGACTAACAAACCTTATGGAATTCTATGATAAAATAACAAGAATAAGACAGGACAGAGAAGGTTGGGCAGACTGCATATTTCTGGACTGCCAAAAAGCCTTTCATACAGTACCGCATATGAAACTGCTATTCAAACTCGAGAGACAGCAGGAGGTGGGAGAAAAGGCCCTAGCATGGATAAGAAACTACATAACAGGAAGGAGCCAGAGAGTTACGGTAAGGGGCGAGTACTCGGACTGACGAACAGTATCTAGTTGATTACCTCAACGTGCTGGGACCAATTCTATTTCTGATATATGTTAACGACATGTTTACATGAGTAGAGTCCTATATGTTGACGTGCGAGGCTGATGCAAAGTTGATGAGAAAAGTTGTGACTGATGAGGATTGTAGGATCTTCCAGGAGGACTTGAATAGGGTGCAGAGATGATCAGAGAAAGGGTCACTGGAGTTCAGCACGAGCAAACGTAAGGTTTTGGAAATGGGACTAGGTGATAAGAGACCAAAGGGAGAGTACACAATGAAGGGAAACTGCCTACCTGTGACGATGCGAGAAAGAGACCTGGGCGTAGCCGTAACGCGTGATCTATCTCCTGCGGCACATCTAAATAGGATATCGACAGCAGCGTACTCTACACTGGGAAAAGTTAGAACATCATTCACAAACCTAAGTAAGGAGGCATTTAGGGCACTTTACATTACCTACGTGAGGCCAGTCTTAGACTATGCCGCGTCATCATCGAGTCCCCATCTGAAGAAGCACATAAAGAAACTGGAGAAAGTTCAGAAGTTTGCAACGAGACTCGTCCCACCGTTACGAGGGATGGGGTATGAAGAACGAAGGAACTGTTCCTTACTACACTAAGAAAGAGAAAGGAGAGGGAGGATATGATAGGAACGTATAAAATACTCAGGGAATTGAATGAGTGGATATAGACGAAATGTTCACATGGAATAGTAACAGAACGAGGGGACATGGGTGGAAGCTGGAAACTCAGATGAGTTACAGAGATGTTAAGAAGTTTTCTTTTAGCGTGAGAGTAGTGGAAAAATGGAATGCACTTAACGAGCAGGTTGTGGAAACAAATTCTTGTTACGGCCCTACTGGGATGCAACCTGATTCTTCTCTGATGGTATCAGAGTTTGGGAATCCGGCCCCAAGTTAGTAGAGGCTTTCAAGGGTTGTGTCCCGTAACACAAGTTAAATTAAAGGGGGAGGGATACAAATGTTCTGATTTATATATATAATTTCACCACCACCATAAATAAATATATAACAGTCACACGGGGGTTAAAATCATACTATAATGTACAGAGTTGTCTTCCTCCGAAGACACTGGATGCTCCACGGTGCACACTTTGGGTAGCACTGGTTCCTTCCTCCGTGGCCCACGATGAATTCTCTATGATTCTCTTGGCGAATCTACCCTGGCCACAGGCCAGCCAAATCAGTCCCACTGGGTGCTCCGTCGTGGAGGCCTTCAACCACAATCCAGCCTGTAGCTGGCAGGTACCGATCGGCTCCGCTGTGTAGGCCACTCCACGACCGATACTAGGGTTGCGAGCCAAAGGCAGGAGCCTCGTGTGATCCCGCTGATCACTCTCCTCACTAAGCACCGCAATGGCTAGTCTCTTCCATCAGCCAGCCCCGGATAAAATGATTCCTGATACTGCCACGTCACAGGCAGGCTAATACTCTCAGCAGAGTTCGTCCGGGAGTGACTCACAGCTTCTTCAGAGCAAACTCGTGAAGAGACCTTGGCTGCCTTGGGTAGACTGATCCATCGTCCAATACAGCAGTCCCAGGTCGACTCTGTAATCAGACACGTCATTAGTACTGGGGACGCTCTAGGGAACCTCACTTACAGGCTTAGACACAAACGTCCACCCATTAGCTCCACAGATGGCGTTCACTGTCTAAGCGACACCTCACCAGAGGTCACCAGCGGCTATGTTACGAGCTGATTAAGACGGGAATCCAGCACCTGTGGCCGGTATATCCCGTCCTCATTAGATGGCGTTGTCCATTTGGAGGGGGTTTCAGGAGCGGACTCACAGATGGCGTTGTCGTCACTGCTCCGTGCTCCGACGCTGGACTCGGGTCCGTAACAATTCTATTCAGAATTTTAAAACTAGGTATGATAGAGAAATAGGACCGGAGTCATTGCAGTAAACAACCGATGGCTTGAAAAACGAGATCCAAGAGGCAATGCTCGATCCTGCAGACACAAATAGGTGTGTACACACACACACACACAGGATATGGGCAGACAGATTCTCTACAAATGACAAGGAAGTGTGCGAGAAACTGAATAAGAAATTCCAGGAGGTTTTCACATTAGAGCAAGGGCACGTTCCAGAGATAGGAGAGGGAATAGTTAACCAGGAATCACTAGAAGAGTTTGAGATTACCAATGGGGGATGTAAGGAAACTTTTGCTAGAGTTGCATGTGACAAATGCTATAGGCTAAGATGGAATCTCCCCTTGGATACTAAAGGAAGGAGCAGAAGCACTGTGCCTGCCACTCTCCACGTTTGTGGTAGAAAACAATAATAATACAAAACTCCACAGTGTATATTAAATCACTGGTAACAGGGGAACTGCCAAAAATTTAGAAGACGGCTAAAGTAGTCCAATACACAAGAAGGGGAATAGACAGGAGGCACTGAACTGCAGGCTACTGTCCCTAACTTGCATACCATGCAAGCTAATGGAGAAGAGTGTGCGAAAAAAGCTAGTGGAACATCTGGAGCGAAAAAACTTTGTAACACAGCATCAACATGGGTTCAGGGATGGCAAGTCCTGCCTCACAGGATTAATAGAATTCTATTACCAGGCAACAAAAATCAGTCAAGAAAGAGAGGGGTGGGCAGACTGCATATTTTTTAGATTGTCAGAGAGCCTTTGACACAGTACTACACAAGAGGCTAGTGAAAAAACTGGAATGCAGGCATGAGTGAAAGGGAAGGTACTCCATTGGATAAGGGAGTAACTAAGCAGCAAAAGACAGTGAGTCACTGTAAGGGGCGAGGTCTCAGATTGGTGAGACGTCACCAGTGGAGTCCCGCAGGGTTCAGTCCTAGGACCTATACTGTGTCTGATATATGTAAATGATCTCCCAGATGGTATAGAATCGTTTATCTCATTCTTTGCTGATGATGCAAAAATTATGAGGAAGATTAAAACAGCGGAAGATAGTAGGAGGCTACAAGGTGACCTAGACAGACTGAACGAATGGTCCAACAAATGGCTACTAAAGTTCAACCCGAGAAAATGCCAGGTAATGAAACTAGGCTGTGGAACCAGGAGGCCAGCCAAAAGATACCGAATGGGAAATGAAGTACTTCAGGAAACGGACAGAGAGAAAGATCTATGAGCTGATATCACACCAAACCTATCTCCCGAAGCCCACATAAAAAGAATTACATCTGCGGCATATGCGAGGCTGGCTAACATAAGAACAGCCTTCAGGAACCTATGTAAGGAATCATTCACAACCTTGTATACCCCATATGTAAGACCAATCCTGGAGTATGCGGCCCCAGCATGGAGCCCGTACCTTGTTAAGCACAAGACAAAGCTAGAAAAAGTTCAGAGATATGCCATTAGTCTAGTCCCAGAACTAAGAGGCATGAGTTACGAAGAAAGGCTGCGAGAAATGCACTTCACGACACAAGAAGACAGAAGAGTAAGGGGAGACATGATCACTACCAACAAAATTCTCCAAGAAATTAACAGTTTAGATAAAGATAAACTGTTTAACACGGGTGGTATGGGAACAAGAGGACACAGGTGGAAACTGAGTACCCAAATGAGCCACAGAGACGTTAGAAAGAACATTTTCAGTGTCAGAGCAGTTAACAGATGGAATGCATTAGGCAGTGTTGTGGTGGAGGCTTACTCCATACACAGTTTCAAATGTAGATATGATAGAGCCCAGTAGGCTCAGGAACCTGTACATCAGTTGATTGACAGTTGAGAGGCGGGACCAAAGAGCCAAAGTTCAACCCCCATAAGCAGAATTAGGTGAGTACAAGTAGGTGAGTACACACACAAAACACACACACACACACACACACACACACACACACACACACACACACACACACACACACACACACACACACACACACACACACACACACACACACACACACACACACACACACACACACAGATGTGTGTGTGTGCCTAAAGGAGACTCTTCCACAATACCAGGCACAAACCGTACCTCAGGGAGATGGGAATGCTACTGTGGAGGGGACCACCACAACCCAGCTCTCATTTGCTGAAATGCTTAAAAAGAGCCCTGAAGCTAGGTCTGCAGTTAAGGAAGTTGCTATGCAAGTGGTTTCCTCTCAGGAAGCAGCTAGATGTACTAGCTGGATGTTCGAGAGAAAAAGAGCAGTAGTAGTAGCAGGCATTAAAGAGCAAACAGGGACCAGCCCAAAGGAGCGGAGAGACAAGGACAAAAACGCAGTTACCGAGATCCTTAAAGAGGTAAGAATGAAGGGAACTGACCAAAATGTTGAAAAGGTTTTCAGGCTTGGAAAGTACAACAATGACAGAGACCGAATGATAAAGGTGGTATTCATGAGCGAACTCACGAAAGAGGATCTGTTAGCAAGGAAGAAAGGTCTAGCAAATGTTCCGAAGTTCAAAAAAGTATTCCTGCAGAGGGATATGACAAGGGAAGAGAGAATACAGGCAGCAGATACGAGGAAGGAGCGCAGGGAGAGAGAAAAAAATCTGAGTCCCACAACCCCGAACCCTACAATCCCAGAGGGAAGTGGGGAACCCTCCTCAAGCAGTGCAACAGCCACAGGGAGTGGGGCACCACCCCCACATTCTACCCAACAGACACCCAACTTGCTCCATCCCCTGTCAGCCCCCAACTAAGTACCCACCTAGGGCACCCTCCCCCCACCCACCCCCCTCCTCCCAATCACCCCAATCCTCCCACTCACCCCTCTCCCCAGGACTTCCCTTCTCCCCCATCCCCCAAGCCCTCCCTTCTCCCACATGCCTTCCCGTCTCTCCCACACCCAAGCCCTCCATTCTTCCCCACCCCTCTAAGCCCCCACTCTCCCCCACCCCACCTAATTCTTTCCCTCTCCACCAATTCCATGAACCCGCCCCTCTTCCTCACCCACCTCAGCCCTCCTTTTTCCCCCATGCCCTCCACCCTTTTCTCTCCCCTTCTCCCATATCCCCCATAGCCTCTCCTCCCCCCATGCTCCCCCAACCCTCCCTCACCCACCCCCTACCCTCCCCCTCTCCCCCACCCACCCCAAGCCCTCCCTCCTCCACCAGTCTCCCCGTGCCAGATCCCCCCAGCTCCCACTCACCCCAGATCCCAAAGGTCCCCCCCAGAGGAGAAGCAGAAGAGAGTCAGTTTCAGGGTGATGTACTCGAACATAGATGGGATCACAAGCAAGACAAGTGAACTAAGGAAAAGAGCACAAGAAGTGAACCCAGATGTAATCGGACTCACTGAAACAAAGCTCTCTGGAATCATAACGAATGCCATGTTTCCCCAGGAGTACACAGTAATAAGGAAAGAGAGGGAAGGTAGGGGAGGAGGCAGAGTGGCCCTACTCATGAGAAAGGAATGGAGTTTTAAGTAGATGGCTATCCCGGGCTGTGAGGTGTTCAGAGACTACATAGCAGGCACCATGACAATGGGAGGACCAAGAATAGTAGTAGCAGTAATATACAACCCTCCACCAAATGACAGAAGACCCAGTCAAGAGTATGAAAACAACAACATGGCAGTTAACACTATAACTGAGAGGGCAGCCTCTGCTGCCTGTAGAAATAGATCCCACCTGCTCATCATGGGTGACTTCAATCACGGAAGGATTGACTGGGAGAAGAAGGAACCGCGTGGAGGCGAGGATATGTGGAGAGCCAAACTATTGGAGGCGGTGACTAGAAACTTTTTATCCCAGCATGTCAGAGAACCCACAAGGATAAGAGGCAATGACGAACCAGCGAGACTCGACCCAGTCTTTACTCTGAACGACTCCGACATAAGAGAAATCGGTTTTGAGGTCCCAGTAGGAATGAGCGACCACAGTGTACTAGTGTTTGAGTTCCTGATTGAAGAAGGGTTATTGAACTCGAGGAGGGATACCGAAACCCAAAAGGTTAGCATACCGAAAGGGAAACTATGAGGGGATAAGAAAATTCCTAACAGATATAGCATGGGAAACAGAGCTCAGGGGAAACATGGCCCAAGATATGATGAATTATATCACGCAGAAGTGCAAGGATGCAGCAAACAAGTTTGTCCCAGTCCAAAAGGAAAACAGAGAAATGAAGATGAGAAACCCATGGTTTAATCAGAGATGTAGGCTAGCTAAGCAGCAAAGTAAAAGGGCATGGAGAAACTGTAGGAATAACAGGACAAGTGAGAGCAGAGAAAGATACCAGAATGCCAGGAATGAATATGTCAGGATGAGAAGAGAAGCAGAAAGACAATACGAAAATGACATCGCAAGCAAGGCAAAGACTCAGCCTAAATTGTTGCATAGCCACATCAGGAGAAAAACAACAGAAAAGGAACAGGTTATTAAATTAAGGATAGAGGCGGAAAGATTCACTACAAATGACAAGGAAGTGTGTGAGGAACTGAATAAGAAATTCCAGGTCTTCACCTTAGAGCAAGGAGAAATTCCAGAGATAAGAGAGGGAATAGCAAACTAGGAACCACTGGAAGAGTTTGAGATTACCAGCGGGGAAGTAAGGAAGTGTTTACTAGAGTTGGATGTGACAAAGGCTATAGGCCCAGATGGAATCTCCCCTTGGATACTAAAGGAAGGAGCAAAAGAACTGTGCCTACCACTCTCCATAGTGTATAACAAATCACTGGCAACAGAGGAACTGCCAGAAATTTGGAAAGCAGCTAACGTAGTCCCGATATACAAGAAAGGGGATAGACAGGAGGCACTGAACTACAGGCCAGTGTCCCTAACCTGCATACCATGCAAGCTGATGGAGAAGATTGTGCGACAAAAGCTAGTGGAGCATCTGGAGCGAAGGAACTTTGTAACACAGCATCAACATGGGTTCAGGGATGGCAGGTCCTGCCTCACAGGGTTACTTGAATTCTACGACCAGGCAACAACAATAAGACAAGAAAGAGAAGGGAGGGCAGACAGCATATTTTTGGAGTGTCAGAAAACCTTAGATACAGTGCCACACAAGAGGCTAGTGAGAAAGCTGGAGATGCAGGCTGGAATGAAAGGGAAGGTACTCCATTGGATAAAGGAGTACCTAAGTAACAGGAGACAATGAGTCTGTGTGAGGGTTGAGGTCTCAGATTGGCGAGACGTTACAAGTGGAGTCCCGCAGGGGTCAGTCCTTGGACCTAAACTGTTTCTGGTATATGTAAATGATCTCCCAGAGGGTATAGATTCGTTCCTCTCAATATTTGCCGACGATGCAAAAATTATGAGGAGGATTGAAACAGGATGATAGTAGGAGAACAAATCCACAAGGGCCGTGACTAGGATTCGAACCTGCGTCCGGGAGCATCCCAGACACTGCCTTAATCGACTGAGCTACGACAGGGTAAAAGGGTTGAAACCGAAGTTCTACTGAACTTACTGGATCCCGTAGCCTCTCCGAAGCCCTTTTACCCTGTCGTAGCTCAGTCGATTAAGGCAGTGTCTGGGATGCTCCCTGACGCAGGTTCGAATCCTCGTCACGGCCCTTGTGGATTTGTTCATTTGAAACATCACGTTAGTGTGATCTCTGTGTGTGATGATAGTAGGAGGCTACAAGATGACCTAGACAGACTGAGTGAATGGTCCAACTAATGGCTGTTGAAGTTCAACCCGAGTAAATGCGAAGTAATGAAACTAGGCAGTGGAAACAGGAGGCCAGACACAGGATACAGAATAGGAGATGAAGTACTTAATGAAACAAACAGAGAGAAAGATGAAAGGGTTGAAATCACACCAAACCTATCTCCTAGAGTCCACATAAAAAGAATAACGTCTGCGGCATATGCGAGGCTGGCTAACATCAGAATAGCGTTCAGGAACCTGTGTAAGGAATCATTCAGAATCTTGTACACCACATATATAAGACCAATCCTGGAGTATGCGGCCCCTGCATGGAGCCCGTACCTTGTCAAGCACAAGACGAAGCTGGAAAAAGTCTAAAGGTATGCTACTAGACTAGTTCCAGAACGAGGAGGCATGAGTTATGAGGAAAGGCTGCGGGAAATGCACCTTACGACACTGGAAGACAGAAGAGTAAGTGGGGACATGATCACAACCTACAAAATTCTCAGGGGAATCGACCAGGTAAACAAGGATAAACTATTCAACACTGGTGGGACGCGAACAAGGGGACACAGGTGGAAACTGAGTACCCACATGAGCCACAGGGACGTAAGAAGGAACTTTTTCAGTGTCAGAGTAGTTAACAGATGGAATGCATTAGGCAGTGATGTGGTGGAGGCTGACTCCATACACAGTTTTAAATGTTGATATGATAGAGCCCAGTAAGCTCAGGAACCTGTACACCAGTTGATTGACAGTTGAGAGGCGGGACCAAAGAGCCAAAGCTCAACCCCCCACAAGCACAAATAGGTGAGTACACACACACACACACACACACACACACACACACACACACACACACACACACACACACACACACACACATTCCCCCCTTGGGAATGAGTGATCATAGTGTATTGAGCTTTGAGTACCTGGTTGAGCTGGGAATTATCACCCCCAAAAAAACACTGGGAACCAAAGGGCTGGCGTACCGAAAGGGAAACTATGAGGAAATGAATAAATTCCAATGGGATATACATTGGGACACAGAACTCGGAACCAAGTCCGTACAAGACATGATGGACTATGTCACCCAAAAATGTCAGGAGGCTGTAAGCAGGTTTGTCCCAGCAGGACAGGAAAAAACAGAGTAGCAAAGGAAGAATCCGTGGTTTAATAAGGAATGTATGAAAGCAAAGGAGCAGAACAAAAGGGCATGGAGGAACTTCCGTAATAACAGAACACCAGAAAGTAGAGAGAGATACCAGATAACCAGGAACGAGTATGTCAGTGTGAGAAGAGCAGCTGAGAAAAGGTATGAAACTTAGGGTGGGCGAGGACAGGTACACAGAGAATGACAAAGAGGTGTGTGAAGAACTCAACAAAAGGTTCCAGGAGGTCTTTACAATAGAACAGGGAGATGTCGCGGCGCTAGAAGAGGTGGCAGCAAACCAGGTGACCTTGGATAGGTTCGAAATTACAAGAGATGAGGTCAAGAAGCACCTATTGGAGCTGGATGTGAGAAAAGCTGTTGGGCCGGATGGAATCTTGCCATGGGTATTAAAAGAGTGTGCAGGAGCACTTTGCCTACCACTCTCCATAGTGTATAGTAGGTCACTGGAAACGGGGGACCTACCAGAAATATGGAAGACTGCTAATGTAGTACCGATATACAAAAAGGGTGACAGACAAGAGGCACTGAACTACAGGCCAGTATCCTTAACTTGTATACCATGCAAGGTGATGGAGAAGATTGTGAGAAAAAACCTAGTAACACATCTGGAGAGAAGAGATTTCGTGACAACCCATCAACATGGGTTCAGGGAGGGTAAATCTTGCCTTACAGGATTGATAGAATTCTACGATCAGGTGACAAAGATTAAACAAGAAAGAGAAGGGTGGGCGGACTGCATTTTTTTGGACTGTCGGAAAGCCTTTGACACAGTACCCCATAAAAGGTTGATGCATAAGCTAGAGAAACAGGCAGGAGTAACTGGTAGGGCGCTCCAGTGAATAAGGGAGTACCTAAACAATAGGAAGCAGAGAGTTACAGTGAGGGGTGAGACCTCAGACTGGCGTGAAGTCACCAGTGGAGTCCCACAGGGCTCTGTACTTGGACCTGTCCTGTTTCTGATATACGTAAATGATCTCCCAGAGGGTATAGACTCATTCCTCTCAATGTTTGCTGACGACGCCAAAATTATGAGAAGGATTAAGACAGAGGAGGGCAGCTTGAGGCTTCAAGAAGACCTGGACAAGCTGCAGGAATGGTCGAACAAATGGCTGTTAGAGTTTAATCCAAGCAAATGTAATGTAATGAAGATAGGGGTAGGAAGCAGGAGACCAGATACTAGGTATCACTTGGGAGATGAAATACTTCAAGAGTCCGAGAGAGAGAAAGACCTGGGGGTTGATATCACGCCAGACCTGTCCCCTGAAGCTCATATCAAGAGGATAACAGCAGCAGCATATGCCAGGTTGGCTAACATAAGAACGGCCTTTAGAAACTTGTGTAAGGAATCTTTCAGAACATTATATACCACATATGTCAGACCAATCCTGGAGTATGCGGCACCAGCATGGAGTCCTTATCTAGTCAAGCATAAGACTAAAATGGAAAAGGTTCAAAGGTTTGCCACCAGACTAGTACCCGAGCTGAGAGGTATGAGCTACGAGGAGAGACTACGGGAATTAAACCTCACTTCGTTGGAAGACAGAAGAGTTAGGGGGGACATGATCACCACATTCAAGATCCTGAAGGGAATTGACAGGGTTGATAAAGACAGGCTGTTTAACACAAGGGGCACACGCACTAGGGGACACAGGTGGAAACTGAGTGCCCAAATGAGCCACAGAGATATTAGAAAGAACTTTTTTAGTGTCAGAGTGGTTGACAAATGGAATTCATTAGGAAGTAATGTGGTGGAGGCTGACTCCATACACAGTTTCAAGTGTAGATATGATAGAGCCCAATAGGCTCAGGAACCTGTACACCTGTTGATTGACAGTTGAGAGGCGGGACCAAAGAGCCAGAGCTCAACCCCCGCAAGCACAAGTAGGTGAGTACAACTAGGTGAGTACACACACACACACACACACACACACACACACACACACACACACACACACACACACACACACACACACACACACACACACATACACACACATTCTTGGGTCAGCCTTGATAGGGAGCAGACATATAGGGGCAACGGTCCGCGTATACCGAGGGAACAATAGGGTCAAGTGAGCGGGTGTGCTTTGCAGTGGGGATCGGGACAGTGTAAATCGAACAGTGGCATTGTAGTTGCAACACATTGATCACATCTCATGGTGAATTATCGTAATGAATTTAGAGAAGATAGCTAGTGAAGATCGATTTCTTGAGGCATCATTAGTCGCACAAGCGGGACCCACGTGGAGACTTGAAGACCATACAGTATTACCGACGACCCTCCGTGTATTCACCCAGAGTTCTTGCAGGGGGCTGGCTGGTAAGTGTCTCTCTGTAAGTCTTCAACAGTGTGCAATATTTATATAATATCATATCAAACACTAAGGCATTCCATTCAATAATACAATCGTAAGTGGTAGTAAAGTAACAAGGACAGAACTGTGAGCTCACTGGGAACCGAGATAAGCCGCTAATCCCCCGCTGTAATCTGAAGACAACACATCACACTCCACCCACCAGTATGGGCTCACTGGGCACCCACCAGCAACCACACGGACGCAAATACACACACACGCACACACTCCCGAGGCATTACCCCCCCCCCCCTCTTTATCACTTCCTCTGTAGCATACAGGATATTCCCTCCTATCCCCAAAACCCTCCCCACAAAGTGGGACCCCTCCATCACCAACACCTTCTCCCACCACCTGACCACCTGACCTGAAGTGACCATCTCTGCCCCCTCCCAGCCCCCCCCACCCCAGTTTCCCACGCATCCCCCCTACAAAAACTCACACACACATACACGTGCAGACACAAAAAGTCAGTGTGTTATTCACTATTCACCCCTAATTCCACTATTTTCCACTCCCCTCTTTCACCCCTCCCTCTCACCCCTCTCTCTCACCCCTCTCTCTCACCCCTCTCTCTCACACCACTCTCTCTCTCTCTCTCTCTCTCTCTCTCTCTCTCTCTCTCTCTCTCCTCTCTCTCTCTCTCTCTCTCTCTCTCTCTCTCTCTCTCTCTCTCTCTCTCTCTCTCTCTCTCTCTCTCTCTCTCTCTCTCTCTCTCTCTCTCTCTCTCTCTCTCTCTCTCTCTCTCTCTCTCTCTCCTCTCTCTCTCTCTCTCTCTCTCTCTCTCTCTCTCTCTCTCTCTCTCTCTCTCTCTCTCTCTCTCTCTCTCTCTCTCTCTCTCTCTCTCTCTCTCTCTCTCTCTCTCTCTCTCTCTCTCTCTCTCTCTCTCTCTCTCCTCTCTCTCTCTCTCTCTCTCTCTCTCTCTCTCTCTCTCTCTCTCTCTCTCTCTCTCTCTCTCTCTCTCTCTCTCTCTCTCTCTCTCTCTCTCTCTCTCTCTCTCTCTCTCTCTCTCTCTCTCTCTCTCTCTCTCTCTCTCTCTCTCTCTCTCTCTCTCTCTCTCTCTCTCTCTCTCTCTCTCTCTCTCTCTCTCTCTCTCTCTCTCTCTCTCTCTCTCTCTCTCTCTCTCTATCTCTCTCTCTCTCTCTCTCTCTCTCTCTCTCTCTCTCTCTCTCTCTCTCTCTCTCTCTCTCTCTCTCTCTCTCTCTCTCTCACTCTCTCACTCTCTCACTCTCTCACTCCCTCTCTCTCTCTCTCACTCTCTCACTCTCTCACTCTCTCACTCCCTCTCTCTCTCTCTCTCTCTCTCTCTCTCTCACTCTCTCACTCTCTCACTCTCTCACTCCCTCTCTCTCTCTCTCTCTCTCTCTCTCTCTCTCTCTCTCTCTCTCTCTCTCTCTCTCTCTCTCTCTCTCTCTCTCTCTCTCTCTCTCTCTCTCTCTCTCCCTCCCTTCCTCCCTCCCTCCCTCCCTCCCTCCCTCCATCCCTCCATCCCTCCCTCCCTCCCTCCCTCCCTCCATCCCTCCATCCCTCCCTCCCTCCCTCCCTCCCTCCCTCCCTCCCTCTCTCTCTCTCTCTCTCTCTCTCTCTCTCTCTCTCTCTCTCTCTCTCTCTCTCTCTCTCTCTCTCTCTCTCTCTCTCTCTCTCTCTCTCTCTCTCTCTCTCACCTCACTTGCCGTCCTCCTGACAAATCCTATCACAGCATAACAGGAACAGGGGCAAGCATGATGGCCTGAAGAAACAGGAAAAAGTCAAGGTGACGAAATGAAGGAATTGTTTGCCCAACTTTTGGAGGATATCAATAGTGAGATGCAGGGAATGATGGAGGAAATGAAGAATGAAATAAGCAACATGAAAAGAGAGCTGACAACAGCAAAAGAAGAGATTAGAACCCTCAAAGAGAAGAGTGTTGATGTTGAGACTCAGAAAATCATTCAGGGGGAAGGTGGGAATAGTATACTGAAAGAGAATGCCGCTATAAAAGCAACATTTGCAGAAATAATAAAAAGAAATAACTCTGAAGTAATGTCCACAATGTTGGCGGTGGCCATGAAAGCAGCCAACCCACAGGAAGCAGCACGCTCCACTACCCAGATGCTGGAAAGAAAAAGATCAGTGGTAGCTGTGGGTATTAAAGAGCAGGAAGGCTCCAACAGGACAGAGTGGAATGATAAGGACAACGCAGCAGTTAATGAAATACTGAAGGCACTAGGGATGGAAGGGGACGAGCATAGAATTGAGAAGGTTTTTAGGCTAGGCTGGTACAACAAAGACCGAGACCGTGTGTTAAAGATAGTGTTTGCAAACGAGAACACAAAGGAGATGATTCTAACAAGGAAAAGCCACCTGCAACAGGTGGGAGAATTCAAAAAAGTATTCCCCCAGCGGGACATGACAAGGGAGGAGAGAGCCATGGCGGCAGAATCAAGGAAGAAGGGCAGGCCGAGAGGGGAAAACCAGGAACTCACAGCTCCCAACACAACATCCCCAGAGGTGAGGGGGAAACCCACAACCAGCTACCAAGTAACACCAGAGGGGAGAACAACCACACCACCCTCCTCTGCATAGAAAACCCTCCTGTGCCAAACTCTACCTACCCCCATTCAAATGCTAAGCCAAATCTCTCTCCCCCCACACCCCATTCCCACCCTGCTACCCCTCCCCTCCTCCCGCTATGTCCCCCTCCCCCCTTTTCCTTCCGGTCCTCCCTCCCCCCTTCATCCCATTCCCTCCCAGTCCCCCCCCCTTCACTTGACCCGTCGCCCCTCACTCCAGTATCCTCTGAGACTCTGTTATCCACCTCACAAATCCTCACACCCATGGAACAGCTTCCCCCACCAGCAAAACACTAACCAAGGAGGCGATTTGAGAAGAGACAGAAGAAAGTGAGCCTCAGGGCAATGTACCCTAACATAGATGGAATTACAAATAAGGCAAATGAGCTTGGAGAATTGGTACTAGAGGAAACCCCAGACTTAATAGCACTCATAGAAACAAAACTAACGAAAATCATAACAAATGCAGTGTTCCCACAGGAATATTATGTTATGGGGAAAGAGAGAGAAGGATGAGGTGGAGGTGGTGTAGCTCTGCTGGTAAGAAAGGGCTGGGACTGAGGAGATGGTCATTCAGGGCTGTGAGGGTTTCAGTGACAACATGGCAGGTACCATAACAACTGGAGTACAAAAAATTATAGTCGTAGTCATATATAATCCACCATCAAATGACAGAAGACCCAGACAGGAATATGATAGAAAGTACATGGCCACCATTAACATAACAGAGAGAGCAGCTTCTGTTGCCAGCAGGAATGGATCTGGACTACTAATCATGAGAGACTTCAACCACGGGGAAATAGACTGGGAGAACAGAAATCCGCATGGACCAGAAACATGGAGAGCTAAGCTGCTGGATGTGGCAACTTGACACTTTCTAAGCCTGCACATCAAGGAACCAACAAGAATGAGAGGAGAAGATGAATCAGTCATGCTCAATCTGATATTTACCCTAAATTAGTGGGATATAAGGGAGGTTAAGATGGAAGCACCCTTGGGAATGAGCGATCACAGTGTATTAAACTTTGAGTACCTGGTAGAGCTAGGAATTATCTCCCCCAAAAAAGAACTAGGAAACAAAAGGCTGGCATACCGAAAGGGGAACTATGAGGAGATGAGACGTTTCCTAAGAGAAATACCTTGGGACACAGACCACAGAGATAAGTCTGTACAAGATATGATGTACTATGTCACCCAAAACTGTCCGGAGGCAGTAAACAGGTTCATCCCGTCCCAAAGGGAAAAATCTGAGAAGCAAAAGAAGAATTCATGGTATAATAGGGCATGTATGGAAGCAAAGGGACTGAAGAAAAGGGCGTGGAGGAACTACCGAAATAACAGAACACCAGAAAGCAGAGAGAGATACCAGAGAACCAGGAATGAGTATGTCAGGGTGAAAAGAGAAACAGAGAAAAGTTATGAAAATGATATAGCAAACAAAGCCAAGACCGAACTGCTCCACAGTCACATCATTAGGAAATCGACAGTGAAAGAACAGGTAATAAAACTTAGAACAGGCGAGGATAGGTATACAGACAATGACAAAGAGGTGTGTGAAGAACTCAGCAAGAGGTTCCAGGAGGTCATCACAATAGAACAAGGTGAGGTCACTGTGCTAGGAGAAAGGGAAGTAAACCAGGCGGCCTTGGAAGGGTTCGAAGTTACGAATGAGGAGGTCAAGAAACACCTGCTGGATCTGGATGTTAGAAAGGCTGTTGGTCCAGACTTGATCTCACCATGGGTACTAAAAAAGTGGGCAGAGGCACTTTGCTTACCACTCTCCATAGTGTATAGTATGTCACTGGAGACGGGAGACCTACCAGAAGTATGGAAGACGGTGAATGTGGTCCCAATATACAAAAAGGGCGACAGGCAAGAGGCACTGAACTACAGGCCAGTGTCCTTGACTTGTATACCATTCAAGGTGATGGAGAAGATCGTGAGAAAAAACCTAGTAACACATCTGGAGAGAAGGAACTTCAAGACAAATCGCCAACATGGATTCGCGGAGGGTAAATCTTGCCTGACAGGCAAGTAGACCGGGTAGACAAGGATAAACTATTCAACACTGGTGGTATGCGACTAAGGGGACACAGGTGGAAACTGAGTACCCACATCAGCCACAGGGACGTTAGAAAGAACTTTTTCAGTATCAGAGTAGTTAACAGATGGAATGCATTAGGCAGTGATGAAGTGGAGGCTGACTCCATACACAGTTTCAAACGTAGATATGACAGAACCCAGTAGGCTCAGGAATCTGTACACCAGTTGATTGACAGTTGAGAGGTGGGACCAAAGAGCCAAAGCTCAACCCCCGCATGCACAAATAGGTAGGTATAAATAGGAGAGTACACACATACACACAAACCTGACCTAGACAAACTGAATGATTGGTCCAACAAATGGCTGCTAAAGTTCAACCCGAATAAATGCAAAGTAATGAAATTAGGCAGTGGAAACAGGAGGCCAGACGCAGGATACAGAATAAGAGATGAAATACTTAATGAAACGGACAGAGAGAAAAATCTAGGAATTGATATCACACCAAACCTGTCTCCTGAAGCCCACATAAAAAGAATTACGTCTGGAAACAGAAGAACTGCCAAGAATTTGGAAAGCGGCTAATGTAGTCCCAATATACAAGAAGGGGGATAGACAGGAGGCACTGAACTTCAGGCCGGTGTCCCTAACTTGCATATCATGCAAGCTGATGGAGAAGATTGTGCGAAAAAAGTTTGTGGAACCTCTGGAGCGAAAGAACTTTGTAACACAGCATCAACATGGGTTCAGGGATGGCAAGTCCTGCCTCACAGGATTACTTGAATTCTACGACCAGGCAACAAAAATCAGGCAAGAAAGGGAATGGTGGGCAGACTGCATATTTTTGGATTGTCAGAAAGCCTTTGACACGGTACCACACAAGAGAGTAGTGAAAAAGCTGGAGTGAAAGGGAAGGTACTCAATAGGATAAGGGAGTGCCTAAGCAACAGAAGACAGCGAGTCACTGTGAGGGGGGTGAGGTCTCAGATTGGCGAGACGTCACCAGTGGAGTTCAACAGGGGTCAGTCCCTGGACCTATACTGTTTCTGATATATGGAAATGTATGTATACCCAGAGGGTATAGTCTCGTTTCTTTCACTGTTTGCTGATGATGCAAAAATTATGAGGAGGATTGAAACAGAGGATGACAGTAGGAGGCTACAAGATAGCCTAGAGAGACTGAATGAACGGTCCAACAAATGGCTGTTAAAGTTCAACCCGAGTAAATGCAAGGTAATGAAACTAGGCAGTGGAAACAGGAGGCTAGACACAGGATACCGAATGGGAGATGAAGTCCTTCATGAAACAGACAGAGAGAAAGATCTAGGAGTTTATATCACACCAAACTTATCTCCTGAAGGCACAAAAGAAGAATAACATCTGCGTTGTATGCGAGGCTGGCTAACATCAGAACAGCCTTCAGAAACCTGTGTAAGGAATCATTCAGAACCTTGTATACCACATATGTAAGACCAATCCTCGAGTATGCGGCCCCTGCACGGAGCCAGTACCTTCTCAAGCACAAGACGAAGTTGGAAAAAGTTCAGATGTATGCCACTAGGCTAGTCCCAGAACTAAGAGGCATGAGTTACGAAGAAAGGCTGCGTGAAATGCACGTCACATCACTGGAAGACAGGAGAGCTCGAGGAGATATGATCACCACATAAAAAATTATCGGGGAAATTAACATGGTAAAGAAGGATGGATTATTTAACACGGGTGGTACACGCACAAGGGAACACAGGCGGAAGCGAGTATTGGAATGACAGGCAGGAAATGGGTACGAAACAGTGAGGGTAGACTGCGGAATTTAGAGGAACAACTTTTAAATAATTGGTCTAATACGGGACAATGCAGAAAATACAACTAGAAACAAGCCGGGAAATAATACGGACTCAGTAAGTGTTGCAACACTCTGGGGTAAGAACCAGCATGAAAGTGGATCACATAAGAGGCAGACACATGTCATAGATTATATGAAGCAAAGGCAATATCAAAACATGAAAGGATACAGACTGAAAAGTTTGAACTGAAAGAAATATTGAGATGTTTATTGCTGAGATGGCAGGAAACGATAATGAACTCAGCCACCGAACTGGGCCTTATAATGACAACAAACGCAGACCTGTTCTGGTGCAATCTACTAATGAAGAGACAGTCGACTTCATAATAAAGCACAAGTATTTATTAAGGGGCAGCGAAAGATATTATAATGTGTTTGTAGACGATATTATAA
>NC_091196.1:11638694-11698694 GCF_040958095.1 Procambarus clarkii
GAGGAGATCAAATCACATAAGGAGAGAGTGGGGAGTCACAGCGGCTCGAGTGGGTGTGTGCATGTGACAACGAGGCTAAGTGTTGGAGCCGCATCCTCTAAACGTGTGACGTTGAGCCCCTCTCCAAGAGCCAGAAGCGGCTAGTGTGATCTAGTGAGGTATAAGCACTCTACCGAGTTGTGGGTTGGGTTGTCTGTAAAGAAGGATCAACGGCGACAAAACCACCAACCCACACTATAATACAGGGTTTCCAAGAAGAGTCTCAAGGTTTGGTACACCAATGCTGATTTAGTATTAAATAAAAGCAGAGGAAATAGAAGAAAGGGCTAGTGAAGCAGATCCAGACATAATTGCAATAGTGAAAACTGAAATAAATTATATGATTTCGGATGCATTCTTCCCAGAGTGATAAAAATGCAAGATTACAATCTTTCTGCCAAGTGATAAGGAAAGAAAAGACACAGAGACAGAGAAGGAGAGTGGCACTCCTCATACAGTGGAAATGGAAATTTGTAGAACTAGACTATCTGGGGACTAATGAAAACGCAAGTTCCATACTTGGGATTCTGACAAGTGATGGGAAGAGGATTGTGATCATGATAATCTACAATTCCCAACCAAACAATAGAAGGCCCAGACATGAATATGATGATAACAAGACGTCATGCATAGATGAAATGCAGAAGGCAGCAACAGCAGCTCACCCAATGAGAACGAAACTGTTAGTCATGGGGGACCTCAATTGTGGAGAAACCGTTTAGGAATCAAGAAATCCCAATGGTTATCATGAGATGATTTTGGGGATTAACGTCCCCATGGCCTGGTCATCGACCAGGCCTCCTTTTTGTTACACACACCCAGGAAGCAGCCCGTAGCAGCTATCTAACTCCCAGGTACCTATTTACTGCTAGGTAACAGGGGCATCAAGGTGAAAGAAACTTTTTGCCCATTTGTCTCCGCCTCCACCGGGGATCGAACCCGGAATCTCAGGACTACGAATCCGTAGCGCTGTCCACTCAGCTGTCAGACGCACTAAACAAATTGAAGGTGGGGAAGAAACGTGGTAAGAAAAATTTGTGGAAATTATAGACTAGAACTTCCTAACACAACATGTGAAGGAAGACACAAAAGAAAGATGAGGGGATACACCGAGCCTATTAGACGTGATTTTCACCCATAATGAGGAAGACATTACGAATATGTAACACGAAATATTACTAGGAGCCATTGATCATTGTGTCCTGGTCTTTATCTAAATGATCGAGGTTAAAATCGTGAAGAGGTTTTGGAAAGTTATGTAGACTATATAGGAAAGGGGATTACAGAAGGATAAGAAAATATGTGGGAGAAGTGCAGTGGGAAGAACTAAGAGCAAAACAGTGCAGGATATGAGGGACTTAGTCAAGTGGAAATGCAAAGAGGCCGAAGAGTTTTATTCCACAGTAAAAAAAAATAGGAAGGAATATAAAAACCCATGGTTTAATATACAGTGCCAGGAAGCAAAAATTAAATGGGAAGGGAGAGAGTGGAGAATGTACGGAGGACAAAGGACAGAGGACAATACGATTAGATGCAACAGAGCTAGAAATGAATATAATAATATATATATATTAGGAAAGTATCGATTCGAGAGTATTCGGAAAGGAATTATGAAAACGATATTACAATGAAAGCAAAAAAGCAACTTAAATTACTATATGGTCATATAAGAAGTTAAATGACAGTGAACGACTAAGTGACAAGACTAAGGAAAACAGAAGGGGCATATACAGAAAGCGACAAGGAAATCTGCAAGGTACTAAATTCCAGTTTCGATGGAGTGTTCACAACTGAAACTGAGCAGCTCCCAATGTTAGAAGAGGAGCTGACCCAAGAATAACTAATAGATATAATAATAATAATAAGAATAACAAATAATAACTAATAAGAATAGCTGACCCTGACTAACGAATATAGAGGTGACAGCAGAGGTGGTAATGAAACAGCTAACAACACTGGATGAAACTGAAGCAGTTGGACCAGACAATGTTTCACCGTGGATACTAAAAGAGGCAGCGCAGGCCCTTAGCATGCCTCTGGCAAGAATATATAATGAGTAAATTACGAAGGGAGAGTTGCCCAGTTGTTTGAAGAAGGCAAATGTGGTGCCAATTTTCAAAAAAGGAGATGGGAAGAGGCATTTAATAACAGACCAGTATCACTGACAAACATCCTCTGTAATGTACTTGAACAAATAAACAGGTTAAGACTGGTTACACACCCAGAGAACATTAGGTATGTAAACAAACACTAACATGAGTTCAGAGATGAGAAATCATGCCTAACAAACCTTTTGGAATTCTAAAGTAAAGTAACAAGAATAAGGCAGGATAGAGAAGCATGGGCAGACTGCATATTTCTGGACTTCCATAAAACCTTTGACACAGTATCGCACAGGAAACTACTATTCAAACTTGAAAAGCAGGCTGGAGTAAGCGGAAATAGTTGGACCAGACAACCGGGTGTGAAGCGGAAGTAATATGTCATAAATATCAGGGATTGATTATGAAATGAGGAATTTATATATATGAATGAAAAATAAAGGTCATGCACTACTAAAAAATTAACGCTTTAGCTGATACAAAGTCCAACCAATCTTTCCTCGTGTCCTCGGAAGACTTGTGGGCAGTATCAGGTACTTTTCTTAACGACACCAGGATATTGATGTAAGAAAATCAATGTACCTGTTGGTATTTAGACACACCAGCATTGCATTTTATACAATGGATTAAATGATAAAACACAGTACAATAACTGTAAATACTGGTTCTCTTCTAGCATCAAAAATATCTAAACTCTGCACAATCTAGCTTAGCTCTTAAATTATTGCAGTCAATAAATGTGATTATACTGGTAATTATATCATTAACTAGTTATATGATTCAAGAAAAATATTTGAATGATTTATAGATATTGCCAAGCAAATTATGATAGATGAGAACTATGAACTATGAGTTCTCATTTGATGAGAACTATGATAGCAGTTCATAATTAATACTGATTAATTATTTATACATATATTCATCTTAGATTATAAAGATTATGATAGATGCAGATGATGAGTCACAATAACGTGGCTGAAAAATATTGACCAAACCACACACTAGAAATTGAAGAGACGACGACGTTTTGGTCCGTCCTGGACCATTATCAAGTCGATTATCAAGACTGTCGACTTGATAATGGTCTTGGAGGGCCCGAAACGTCGTCGAGTCTTCAATTTCTAGTGTGTGGTTTAGTCAACATTAAGATAGATGCTTATTTTATTGTGGGGAGTTTCCCCACGATATTACGATTAACAATTTTATATAGACATATTAAGGTCAGAGAGCATGTAATTGATCAATTTACACTCTACAAACAATACTAATTAAATGAACAAATGTGTTCAGTTCATGCGTAAGGATCATAGTTCGTGTGTAATACTAATCCAAAATTGAGAGCCGAAGCCTATCTGACATATTGCCAGACTTTATATTTCTCTCTTGATGAGATAAGGCACTGTTTTTAGTTGATAAGATAACAGCGTTGCTGTAGATAGATTCACCTGTAGCATTTGCTTAGATTTAAGATTGAGATGAGAGTGGAAGTATGGCGAGTCCTTGTACATAGGAACTCGTCCTCACTTCTCTTAATATGAGTTCTTTTGATTGATTTCTAGATTTCTTTATAGTGCAGGACCTCCCTGAGTATCTTAGGGAGCGATCACAGAGATTTTAGGATTAGTTTGTGCTGTGTTAGTCTTGTTAAGTCACAGACACTCTCACACGTGTTCACTCTATATGTAAACAAAAGAGTCTGAACCTCCGGGTGCTAGTGGGTGCTTGCTCTATGAGGCTGCTGCTGCCTCCCTCTTTCAATGAGGGTGGCCAACAATGAATATTGATTAATTATTTCACGTTTAGACGATTAGAGATAAAGTGTGATTGTAAGATCAGTTTATAGAGAATTTAGTGGCTATTGGTAGTACCTGTAGTACATATTGATTCTTTATTACAGAATTGAAATAACCATCACCGGGAGTCAAATCATGTTCCAATTGAATTTCAATTAAACCAGGTCCTTGTAGATGCTTTTAGATTCATAAGCGGCACATAAGCAAAGTCACTTAGACCATCTCTAGGCCTAATGGCGGATGTGACCATTGTGGTGTTGTCAAGGATGTAGGATCCAGGTAAATGAGTCGATACGGATGTAGGACTCAGAGGTGATTCAAATATGATTCAGACATGACACGGAAGTACTTCATTTAATTAATACTGATCTGGTGGACATTTTACACTAGCGGAGTACACCAAGAGTCAACGCTCAATCCTGTAGGCACAAATAGGCGAGTACAAATAGGCGAGTACAAATAGGCGAGTATACACACAGGGGAATTGACACGGGGGACAAAAACAAACAATTTAGCACTGGTAGAATATGAATAAGGGGGAAAGGTGAAAGCTTAGTACCCTAATGAGCCACAGAGTCATTAAAAAGAATTTTTTCAGTGATAGAGTAGTTGCCGATGGAATGCATTAGGCAGTGATGTGGTGGAGGCTGACTTCATACACCGTTTCAAATGTAGATTTCATTGAGCCCAGTAGGCTCCAAAATCTGTACATCAGTTGATTGACAGTTGAGGGGCGGGACCAAAGAGCCAGAGCTCAACCCCCGCTAGCACAACTAGGTGAGTACAACCAGGTGCTTACACACACACAAACTCTCTCTGGCCATCTGCATACATTCAACAGCCCGGGTGCGCTCGTTATAGGGCAATTAAGTTTGTATAACAATAGCAACATAAAGTATAAATACTGCAGGAATACTTAGATCTGAAATACATAACGATTAAGCCAATAATGGCACCAATGTGCAAATGGTGACAATGAACATAACATTTGTCACTTAACGTTATGGCCAAGTATGGGCTGAGAGGGAAGGTCATGGTGACACTCTCTACTGTGGGGTGGGAGTGTTGTGGGCGCTCCTCCCACCCAACCCAGCAGGGTAGGAGTGTTGTGGGCGCTCCTCCCACCCAACCCAGCAGGATGGGAGTGTGGTGGGCGCTCCTCCCACCCAACCCAGCAGGGTGGGAGTGTTGTTGGCGCTCCTCCCACCCAACCCAGCAGGCACTTCTCTCCTCCACTCACCCTCTCGTAACCTCACTGACACTTCATTCCCTCACACACTCCTATCCTCACACACACAAGAATTTAATCCAACCTAACCTAACTAAATCTAACCTAACCTAATATAGCTTATCCTTGCCTAACCTAACCTAACTTAGTCATAACTAACTAAACCTAGCCTAACCCTGTCTAACCTAACATATCCAAGCCTAGCCAAACCTAACCTAACATAGCCTAACCTTACCTAACCAAACCTCACCTAATCAAGCTACATGAAAAACTGTGAGGACAAGAGCAGTATTGAAATACGCTGATCCGGAGAATAACAAGACACAATAAAACCTGGAAGTAAATAAGGTCAAAACAACCTTCTGAATATCGAGCCCTCTCTACAGTAAGCAGCCAAAGCACGCAACATATGAAAATAAATTCTAGCATTTCATCAATGCAAAGGGATGGCAGGTCACGATTTGTATACATAAACTGTGCATAATAGGGATGTTACAGTATCGACACCGTCGCTGGAGTATGGAGTGGCGATTTCAATGCCATCTATGGGTCTGGACTCCAGCTCCCCTGGTATTGGGGTCTACGTAGACAACGCCATCTGTTGGTGGTGGCGTGGTATCAGTGAACGGTTCTGTTTTCCTGTCTCAGTTAGAAGAGGAGGTCGATGATAATGACCTCTGGTTGGTGGTGTATCAAGATCATCTAGCTTGTGGCTATAGGTTACAATGTCAATTCCCCGTTGGATGGGTGTTATCCCGAGGGCACCCAGTATACTGTCCATCTAATAAATGACGTTTTATGTTCACAGAGGTGGCGTAAGCAGGCGATTCCACCGGAGGGCAGTTCACCTTGGGCAGTCCAGGAACTCTTGACTTGGTCCAGTGAGGAGACCAAGTGGCCGCCGTCAGTTAGAGCAGTGTTAGCTGCTGATGTATTCAGTGTTGTGTGGACCGAAGTACCCGGGAGTGGCCAGTAAGAGTTACGAGGTGACAGTGGTGTGTCTGTTGTGAAGTGCTGTTAGTGATCGACTAGAGACTTCTGCCAGGGTGTTAGCTACCCCTGTATGTGATTGTTTGAGGCCCCTGTCAGTGTGTACTCACCTAGTTGTACTCACCAGTTGTGTTTGCGGGGGTTGAGCTCTGGCTTTTTGATCCCGCCTCTCAACTGTCAATCAACAGGTGTACAGATTCCTGAGCCTGTGTGGTTGAAACCCTCGGCCAGTGTGTATCTGAAGAGTGGAGGTGGGGTATTGACATATTGTGGCGATATGGGGTGTGTGGACTGGCCCATATTGAGGAAGGTGGACTCGCCGGTGTTTGCCATTAGGAGTGGATGACGTGAACCTGGAAAGTGGATTCACCGGGATTGATGAACACTGCCGTTGTATTGTGTCCTGCGACACTATTGTAAATAGGTATAGTAATACTTTAATTTAATATTTATATAGTGGTGAAGGTGTTATATATTGGTGAAGGTAATTGTGTATTACTTATCTCTCCTTTTTATTCATTGCACTACTTCTTGACACAGCCAGTTCTTGAAAGCTTACCACCTCACCTCACCATCTCTGGGCCTTACTGTACATGCCCCTCATTGTAATTTATTGTTAAATTTAATTCATTGTGTGAGGGGGGGGGGGGATGGGGACAGGAAGCGACAGTGTGTTCATACATATTAGGCTTATATCGAGGTCCCCCCCCCCTACAAGGTCGAATTACTGACCCCTCCCAGGATGCAACCCCACAACAAGCTAACTCCTGGGTACCTACTTAATTCTAGGTGAATAGGAGGAATTAGGTGAAAGAAAATATGCCCAACCTTTTCTGTCCCGCCCGTGATTCGAACCCGGAATTCTCGGTTTTGCGTCGAGATCGAACCGGACTGTACTACCGGGAACGTTGTATATAATGTTTGTATGTTATTATTATTATTATTATTATTATTATATATTGCTCTTGATTTAAATTTGAGAAACAAATAGATTTTATTAAACGAATATGTCATTAAAGGCTTTCATTTAATTTTTTATTCAACGTTTTCATGTTACTTTTTTATTTCGCATTTTCATTTTCATTTGTGTGAAACTTTTTCATTCAAGAAACAAATATTTGTTATTAACGACTTTGTTATTAAAAGTTTTTTCATTTGTATTAAATGTTTTCATTTGGGATACAAATATTTGTAATTAAACGAATTTGTTGTTAAACAAATATTTGCTATTCACGAAAACCTCATTTTGGTCGGTAAAAAATGCTAGTTAAATTCTGATTTATTACGGAGGCGAGAGTGGCATTGGTTGGACGTTGAATCAACGTTATCAACGTTAATTCAGAGTTGAATCAACATTGATTCGGCGTTCAATTGCTGTTGCAACTTTGTACTGTGCCCACTGATATTATCTCAGGGCGGACGATGGTGAAATATTTTGATGACAGAACTACAAATGACCAAAGACCTGCAAGAGAACCGAACCTGACCACACTTGAAGACAGGAGAGGAAAGGGGGGACATGATGACGACATATAAGTGCTTTCGTGAAAGATTTCCTCTCCCATTCGGAATCCAGTGGTTGGCCTCCTATTTCCTCTGCTTAGTTTCATCGCAATACATTTACTCGGTTTGAACTTTAGCAGCCACTTATTGGACCATTACTTCAATTTGTCTAGGTCATCTTGAAGCCTCATACTATCTTCTGTCCTAATCCTTCTCAAAATTTTTGCATCATCAGCAAACACTGAGAGGAACGAGTCAATTCCCTCCTGGGAGATCATTTACATATATCAGAAACAGTATAGGTCCAAGGACGGATCCCTGTGGAACTCCACTGATGACGCCTCATAACGCCGAGACCTTCCCACTCACAGTGACTCGCTGTCTTCAGTTGCTTAGGTACTCCTTTATCCAGTGGAGTACCTTCCCTTTTACTCCCGCCTGCATCTCCAGCTTGTGCACTAGTCAATTATGAGTACTGTGTCACAGGCTTTCTGGCAATCCAAGAATATGCAGTCTGCCCAGCCCTCTCTGTCTTGCCTGATTTGTGATGCCTGGTCAAAGATTTCAATTAATCCTGTGAAGCATGATTTGCCATCCCCGAACCCATGATGATGATGTATTACAAAATTCATTTGCTCCAGATGCTCCACTAGTATTTTTCGCACGATCTTCCCCATCATATTACATGGTATGCAATTTAGGGACACTGGCCTGTAGTTCAGTGCCTCATGTCTATCACAGATCTTGTATATAGAGACTACATTGGCCGTCTTCCAAATTTTTGACAGTTCACCTGTTACCAGTGATTTGTTGAACATCATGGACATTGGTAGGCACAGAAATTCTGCTCCTTCCCTTAGAATCCATGGTGAGATTCCATCCGGGCCTATACCCTTTGTCACATTCAAATCTAGCGGATGCTTCCTCACCTCCCCACTGGTAATCACCAACACGTCTAGTGGTGTCTTTCCTAAAAAAATTTTGTGCGAAAGAATTTGTGTGTGTATGTACTCACCTAGTTGTGCTTGCGGGGGTTGAGCTCTGGCTCTTTGGTCCCGCCTCTCAACCGTCAATCAACAGGTGTACAGGTTCCTAAGCCTATTGGGCTCTATCATATCTACACTTGAAACTGTGTATGGAGTCAGCCTCCACCACATCACTTCCTAAGGCATTCCGTTTGTCAACCACTCTGACACTACAAAAGTTCTTTCTAATATCTCTGTGGCTCATTTGGGCACTCACTTTCCACCTGTATCCCCTAGTGCGTGTGCCCCTTGTGTTAAATAGCCTGTCTTTATCTACCCTGTCGATCCCCTTGAGAATCTTGAATGTGGTGATCATATCCCCCCCCTAACTCTTCTGTCTACCAACGAAGTGAGGTTTAATTCCCGTAGTCTCTCCTCGTAGCTCATACCTCTCAGCTCGGGTACTAGTCTGGTGGCAAACCTTCGAATCTTTTCCAGTTTAGTCTTATGCTTGACTAGATATGGACTCCATGCTGGAGTCGCATACTCCAGGATTGGTCTGACGAATGTGGTATATAATGTTTTGAAAGATTCCTTACACAAGTTTCTAATGGCCGTTCTTATGTTAGCCAACCTGGCATATGCTGCTGATGTTATCCTCTTGATATGAGCTTCAGGGGACAGGTCTGACAGGAAAGACCCCCAGGTCTTTCTCTCTCTCTCTCTGACTCTTGAAGTATTTCATCTCCCAAATGATACCTTGTTTCTGGTCTCCTGCTTCCTACCCCCATCTTCATTACATTACATTTCCTTGGGTTAAACTCTAACAACCATTTGTTCGACCATTCCTGCAGCTTGTCCAGGTCTTCTTGAAGCCTCAAGCTGTCCTCCTCTGTCTTAATCCGTCTCATAATTTTGGCGTCGTCAGCAAACATTGAGAGGAATGAGTCTATATCCTCTGGGAGATCATTTACGTATATCAGAAACAGGATAGGTCCGAGTACAGAGCCCTGTGGGACTCCACTGGTGACTTTACGCCAATCTGAGGTCTCACCCCTCACGGTAACTCTCTGCTTCCTAGTGTTTAGGTATTCCTTTATCCACTGCAGCGCTCTACCAGTTACTACTGCCTGTTTCTCCAGCTTATGCATCAACCTTTTATGGGGTACTGTGTCAAAGGCTTTCTGACAGTCCAAAAAATGCAGTCCGCCCATCCTTCTCTTTCTTGCTTAATCTTTGTCACCTGATCGTAGAATTCTATCAAGCATGTAAGGCAAGATTTACCCTCCCTGAACCCATGTTGATTGGTTTTCACGAAGTCCCTTCTCTCCAGATGTGTTACTAGGTTTTTTCTCACAATTTTCTCCATCACCTTGCATGGTTTACAAGTTAAGGACACTGGCCTGTAGTTCAGTGCCTCTTGTCTGTCACCCTTTTTTGTATATTGGGACTACATTAGCCGTCTTCCATATTTCTGGTAGGTCTCCCGTTTCATGTGACCTACTATACACTATGGAGAGTGGCAAGCAAAGTGATCCTACACACTCTTTCAATACCCATAGTGAGATTCCATCCGGCTTTTCTCACGTCCAGCTCCAATAGGTGCTTCTTGACCTCATCTCTTGTAATTTCGAACCTTTTCCAAGGTCGCATGGTCTGCTGCCACCTCTCCTAGCGCCGTGACTTCTCCTTCTTCTATTGTAAAGACCTCCTGGAACCTTTTGTTGAGTTCTTCACACACCTCTGTCATTCTCAGTGTACCTGTCCTCGCCCACCCGAAGTTTCATTACCTATTCCTTCACTGTTCTCTTCCTCCTGATGTGACTATGTAGTAGCTTTGGTCCGGTCTTGGCTTTATTAGCTATATCATTTTCATACCTTTTCTCAGCTGCTCTTCTCACACTAACATACTCGTTCCTGGTTCTCTGGTATCTCTCTCTACTTTCTGGTGTTCTGTTAGTACGGAAGTTCCTCTATGCTCTTTTGTTCAGTTCCTTTGCTTTCATACATTCACTATTAAACCACGGATTTTCCTTTTGCTTCTCGGTTTTTTCCTATCGGGCTGGGACAAATCTACTTACAGCCTCCTGACACTTTTGGGTGACAGAGTTCATCATGTCTTGTACGGACTTGGTTCTGAGTTCTGTGTCCCAATGTATTTCCCTTAGAAATTTATTCATCTCTTCATAGTTTCCCTTTCGGTACGCCAACCCTTTGTTTCCCATTTCTTTTTTGGGGGAGATAATTCATAGCTCAACCAGGTACTCAAAGCTCAATACACTATGATCACTCATTCCCAGGGGGGCTTCCAACTTAACTTCCCTTATATCCGACTCATTTAGGGTAAATATCAGATCAAGCAAGGCTGGTTTCTCCTCTCCTCTCATTCTTGTCGGTCCCTTGACGTGTTGACTTAGAAAGTTTCTTGCTGCCTCATCCAGCAGCTTAGCTCTCCATGTGTCTGATCCTCCATGTGGGTCTATGTTTCCCCAATCTATCTTCCCATGGTTGAAGTCTCCCAATTATAGTAGTCTGGATCCGTTCCTGCTAGCCACAGAAGCTGCTCTCTCCATTATACTGATGGTGGCCAAGTTGTTTCTATCATATTCCTGTCTGGGTCTACTATCGTTCGGTGGGGGGTTATATATGACTACTACTATAATTTTCTGTCCTCCAGTTGCTATAGTGCCTGATATGTAGTCACTGAAACCTTTACAGTTCTGAATTACCATCTCTTCAAAACTCCAACCTTTTCTTATCACCAAAGCTACACCACCTCCTCCTCTCCCTTCTCTCTCTTTCCTCACTACATAGTTGTCCTGTGGAAACACTGCATTTGTTATGGATTTTGTTAGCTTTGTTTCTTAAGGGCTATCATGTCTGGGTTTTCTTCTAGTGCCCATTCTCCGAGTTCACTTGTTTTATTTGTAATCCCATCTATGATAGTGTACATTGTCTTGAGGCTCACTTTCTTCTGTTCATTTTCTTGTCCCCTTCTTGCCGAGCATTCTGTTGGCGTGGAAAGCTGTTCCCTGGGTGAGAAGATCCGTGAGGTGGTTTGTAGGGTCTCAGAAGGGGGTGGGGTTCAATGGAGGGGGGAACGGTAGGGTGTAGATTAAGGGGATAGGGGGGGCATGGAGGATACGGCGTGAGGGGGGCAGGAGGGATAGGAAGGGTATGGGATGAAGGGGAGGGGGGACAGGGTGGGAAAGGCAGGAGGGGGGACATGGTGGGAATGGGGGAGGGGTGACAGGGTCAGAATGGGATGGAGGGGAATGCATAATGTGTGTAATTACCTAAGTGTAATTACCTAAATGTAGTTACAGGATGAGAGCTACGCTCGTGGTGTCCCGTCTTCCCAGCACTCTTTGTCATATAATGCTTTGAAACTACTGACGGTCTTGGCCTCCACCACCTTCTTGCCTAACTTGTTCCAACCATCTACCACTTTGTTTACGAAAGTGAATTTTCTTATATTTCTTATATCATCTGGCATCTGTGTTTAGCTAGTTTAAATCTATGATATCTTGTTCTTAAAGTTCCAGGTCTCAGGAAATCTTCCCTATCGATTTTATCAATTCCTGCTACTATTTTGTATGTAGTGATCATATCACCACTTTTTCTTCTGTCTTCTAGTTTTGGCATATTTAATGCCTCTAACCTCTCCTTGTAGCTCTTGCCCTTCACTTCTGGGAGCCACTTAGTAGCATGTCTTTGCACCTTTTCCAGTTTGTTGATGTGCTTCTTAAGATATGGGCACCACACAACCGCTGCATATTCTAGCTTTGGCCTAACAAAAGTCGTGAACAATTTCTTTAGTATATCGCCATCCATGTATTTAAAAGCAATTCTGAAGTTAGAAAGCGTGGCATAGGCTCCTCGCACAATATTCTTTATGTGGTCCTCAGGTGATAGTTTTCTATCTAGAACCACCCCGGTTCTAAATAGAAAGGTTAGGGGAGCCGGTCGGCCGAGTGGACAGCACGCTGGACTTGTAATCCTGTGGCCCTGGGTTCGATCCCAGGCGCCGGCGAGAAACAATGGGCAGAGTTTCTTTCACCCTATGCCCCTGTTACCTAGCAGTAAAATAGGTACCTGGGTGTTAGTCAGCTGTCACGGGCTGCTTCCTGAGGGTGGAGACCTGGTCCAGGACCGGGCCGCGGGGACACTAAAAAAAAAAAAAAAAGCCCCAAAATCATCTCAAGATAACCTCAAGATAACCCCTAGATCTCTTTCTTTATCAGAATTCTTTAAAGATTTCTCACATAATGTATAGGTTGTCTGAGGTCTATGTTCTCCTATTCCGCATTCCGTAACATGGCATTTATTAACATTAAATTCCATTTGCCAAGTGGTGCTCCATATACTTATTTTGTCCAGGTCATATGGAAGGGCATGACAATCATCTAAGTTTCTTATCCTTCCTATTATCTTAGTATCATCAGCAAACATGTTCATATAATTCTGTATACCAACTGGTAGATCTTTTATGTAGACAATGAACATCACTGGTGCAAGAACTGAACCCTGTTGTACTCCAAATGTGACATTTCTCCAGTCCGATACATTGCCTCTGATCACTACCCTCATTTTTCTATCAGTCGGAAAATTTTTCATCCATGTTAGAAGCTTACCAGTCACCCCTCCAATATTTTCCAGTTTCCAGAACAACCTCTTATGTGGAACTCTGTCGAAAGCCTTTTTTAGGTCCAGATAGATGCAGTCAACCCAACCATCTCTTTCCTGTAATATCTCTGTTGCTCGATCATGGAAACTGAGTAAATTCGAGACACAGGATCTTCCAGATCGAAAACCATACTGTCTGTCTGATATTATATAATTTCTCTCCAGGTGTTCTACCCATTTAGTTTTAATTATTTTTTCCAATATTTTGACTATTACACTTGTCAATGATACCGGTCTTTAATTAAGGGAGTCTTCCCTGCTTCCACTTTTGTAGATTGGAACTATGTTAGCCTTTTTCCACACATCAGCTACAACTCCTGTAAACAGGAATGCCTGAAAAATCAGTTGAAGTAGAATGCTGAGCTCATGTGAACATTCTCTCAGAACCCATGGTGAAACTCCATCTGGACCAACTGCTTTGTTCTTATTTAGCTCCTTGAGCATTTTTTCTACTTCGTCTTTAGACACCTCTATGTGCTCTATGTTGTTCTCTGGAATTCTTATTGTATCTGGTTTCCTGAAGATTTCCTTTTGTACAAACACACTTTGAAACTTTTCGTTTAATGTTTCACACATTTCCTTTTCATTTTCCGTGAATCTATTTCCCATTTACAATCTCTGAATATTATCCTTTACCTGCAATTTGTTGTTTATGAATTTATAGAATAGACCTGGTTCTGTTTTACATTTGTCTGCAATCCCTTCTTCAAAATTTCTTTCTGCCTCTCTCCTCACTGCCGTGTAGTTGTTTCTCGCATCTTTGTATCGCTGGTATGTTTGGGGGTTTGGCCTCTTCCTGTATTGATTCCATTTTTGTGTCTTTTGGTCTCTGGCCCTCTCGAAATTTCTGTTGAACCAATCCTGTTTCCTAGTTCTACATCTCTGTTTTGGTATAATTTTTTTTTGTGCCTTTATCATATATTTCACAAAACTTGACATGCATCTTATTCACTTCCTTGCCTAGCAACAAGTCTGTCCAATTATACTCACTAAAAAAATTTCTAAGGTTGCCATAATGTCCTCTCCTAAAGTCAGGTTTTTCAATTGCATCAACCTTCATATTTTTTTCCAGATTATAATGTATTGCATACTTTATTCCCAAAAAGACATGGTCACTTTTACCCAAGGTTGGAAGTACTGAATGTCAAATATTTCTTTCTCCTTTCTGGTAAATATCAAATCTAGCATGGAGGGAACGTCCCCTTCCCTCATCCTCGTAGCTTGTTTAACATGTTGATACAAGAATGTCTCCAGGATGAGGTCTACAAATTTACTGGTCCAAAAATCTTCTGTTTTAGCTTCATATGTTTCCCAGTCTATGGATTTCAAGTTGAAGTCGCCGACTATCAACAGTCGTGAACTATCGTTATCCGCTCTCGCTGGTCTTATAACAATAATCTCTCTCATTATTGTTATAAGACCTTCTCCTTTACTATCTAGCTCCTCCTTTGACCATGTGCTGCTTGGCAGTGGACTATATGCATTTATGATCATTAGTTTATCATCCTCATGGCAGATCTCTAGTGCTATTATGTCAACTTCTTGTGGATTGGCAGTCATTATTTCCTTCACCTTTAGGTGTTCTTTCACCAGCACAGCAAAGCCACCGCCTTTTCTAATTTTTCTGTCTTGTCTCCAAATTGAGTAGCCCTTTGGGAATATGACAATAACATCTTCATCTTAAAATAACAACTTCAAGTTTTGTCTCCGTGAGAGCAAAAATGTCTTGTCTGCAGCTGTATTACATCACTTAACTCCAGTATCTTCGATCTTACTCCATCTATGTTGGTGTATGCAATCTTCAGGAACTTGTTCCCCCTCTTTTTATTTTTCACTCCCCCTCTCTCTAAAGATTTTGTTGGTTTGCCTTTATGTACCACTTTACTGGTCTGCCTGCCCCTATCACTTTGTAGAAGAAAGAATTTATTTCTTCTTCATTCCTGCTCTCATTTAAACGTTTTGCCTCGGCGAGGTTCAGTTTCAGCTTCTCTCTATCTTCTTTTGAAAGATCTCGTCTTAACGATAACACTTTCCCATCCTCATCACTTTGTAATTTTCTAGCATTCCTTAGTACTTCTTCCATCTGTTTGGCACCATTTAGGATGATCCTCAAAGGTCGATCTTTCCCTTTTACATATCTGCCTATTCTCCTGTATTCGCACACAATCTCTATGGTTGTAAGGCCTTCCACGAGGCCAACAATTTTATCTACTACTTTTGCTTCTTCTACAGCTCTTTCTGACCTAGATGTTATTTCCTTTTTCTTTGCAACCAAAAATTATCAAGGACTTACTCCGATCAACATGTGTTTTGCACCAACTTCGGGTTAGATGCCAGTTCTTTTCTCACTTCCAGCCTAATGTTTGTTTTATCTTGGTTGCTGCAGTGTTTGACTTCCTTTACTGCTTCTTCAATTTTTTCCTTCTCCTTGGCCACTTGTGCGTTGGTGAGTTGCATATCTTTCTTGCACTGTTCTATTCCCTGAGTAACTTCCTCCATCTGTGCTGACAAAAGCTGTTTCTCCTGTTGAATTTCCTTACCTGACCTATTGTAGTCAATTATGTTTAAATTTACTTTAACTTCTTCTAAAACTATTTTTAAGAGTTTATTTTCTTCCATGGCTTTGCAATTTGTTTCCAATTGATTCTTATCCTTGCACAAGTTTTTCACTAAACTCTCAAGACATACAACTTTGCTATTTAAATGGTGATTACTTTCTTTCAGTTTACTAATTATTTCTACATGAGAGGTCACTATAGCATCTAATTTTACCAACTTGTTGCATAGACTGGTTATATCAATGCTTTCTTCATTGAATCCAGCAAAATCAAGCTCTGTTTTGTATTTCCTCTTGCCGGCGGCCATCTTGAATGTGTACTCACCTAGTTGTGCTTGCGGGGGTTGAGCTCTGGCTCTTTGGTCCCGCCTCTCAACTGTCAATCAACAGGTGTACAGGTTCCTGAGCCTATTGGGCTCTATCATATCTACACTTGAAACTGTGTATGGAGTCAGCCTCCTCCACATCACTGCCTAATGCATTCCATTTGTCAACCACTCTGACATAAACAAATTATTTTTAATATCACTGTGCCTCATTTAGGCACTCAATTTCCACCTGTGTCCCCTAGTGCTTGTGCCCCTTTTGTTAAATAGCCGATCTTTATCTACCTTGTGTGACGGTGTCCCACCCCTATATCTTTCCTGTCCCAGCATCAAGAGTCATATTTCTTGTAACTACACTCGTTACTGTTCGCCAGTCCGACTTCTCGCCCGCCTGCCTCTCAATTTTGATTAGCAGTCTCATGTGCGGTACTGTATCAAAGGTCTTTTGGCAGTCCAGAAATATGCTGTCTTCCTAACCTTCTCTGTCCTGCCTTACCCTCATTATTTTTTCATAGAATACTAAAAGGTTTGTCAGGCAAGATTTCCCTTTCCAGAACTTATGTTGATGTTTGTTCACAAACCTAATGTTCTCTAGGTGTGCAACCAGTCTTAGCCTAATTATTCTTTCAAGTATTTTACAAGGGATGCTTGTCAGTGATACAGGTCTATAGTTAAGGGGACATCAGAAGGGATGATTAAAAGTTGTTCTAGTGCAATCAAAATTTACTGATGTTTTACATGTGAAAAGGGCTGCTACTGGTCCAAGTTTCAGCATCGCAGCCTAAATATAGAGGGAGAAAAAAACGTATTTTAGAAATTTTTTCAACATTTTTCAAAGAGCTAATAAAAACACAAGTGTCAATCGAAATCATTTCTATGACACTCAGCTATCACATTACTATATAATAAAGGTGTTTTAGAAATATTTCTGTCCCAAATGTATTTAGTGCAATAAAACAAATTTTCAAAGTTGGCCCAAAAAATTATGCAACAAAATGATGTTTATAAATATTTATAAAATCTATAAATGGACTTAAGAAAAAAAATCTGTCAGTTTGAAGAGGCGTAAACTCTACATATAATATGCAAGTTTCTTGTAAATTGAGTAATAAATGAAAAAGTTATAAGACCGTGTAATTATAAGACCGTGCTAATTATTTACCTGTAGAAAACCCCCTCCCCGCTCAGCTCGTTGTTGCCGTGTGGGGGCTTAGTGGGCGGCTGCCGGAGTGTGATGCTCCTTGGGACAGTCCTCTGTCCTTTTCTAGCCTTGTGCTCCTGCTGCCGTCCTCTCCAATTCTGCTGGGCACCTTTTCCTTCTGTTTCGTTTTTCTCCCCCCTCTTCTCCTATCTGCTTGCCGTTTCCTGCCGACCTTTTGCTTGTTCTGGTTCTTCCCTTGAACTTCTTCTATTTTGACGCCCGGGTGCTTGAGGAGGCATACTCTTGCACCCGTAGAACTGTAGTACCCGACGTCGAGAGCGAGGGGAACCTTTTATTGTCAATCCCCCTTTCGTCACTGAACCCGATCTCGACGGACTGTCGGTTTCTTAAGGTGGCGTTTGTGGGGCGTATACTCACGACGCACCCCTAGGAGGCCCCGGCAAGATCGGCGATAGCTTCTTGTTGGGTGTCCTGCCTCTAATTGTGGCTCCATGGTGGGTGTGGGGGCACATTAGTGAATGAATTTTTCTTTTCGTAATGATGATGACCCCTGTTTCGGCTGTTTCTGGTTTACCTTCTCAGGCTCGTGGGGTGGGCGACCAAGCCCCCGAGTCAGTCCGTGTTGGAAAACCGGGCTCTGTAGCCTCTGTAGCATTTGGCCCCGACCTTGCTCCTCCTTTGGCCTCTCTGACTCCTTCGCCTGGCTCCCCTCCCTCCTCTGTGGTTGGGTCGAGACCCAAGCCCCCAGTGGTGACTACCTCGTCCCCTGGCGCGGCTCCTTCTCTAGTTGTAACTACTGCGCCTTTTAACCCCTCTCTCTCTGGGAGTTCTCACCGCCGTCCTCGTCACGGCCACCCTCGCTCGATTCCTTCTAGTACTGCTACCTATCAAGCCTTGTTTGGTCCCGCTTCGTGGGCCAAATATTTTGATCTCCTCCCTCTTGATTCTGCACCTCCTGACGATTTCTCCCTCCATCGACATCTCGTTGATTCCGTGGATGCCTCCATTACTTTCAACCCCACTCGTCTCGGTACACGTGTCGTTGCTGCTCCTTCTCAGGATGCTGCTTCCCGCTTGGCTGCCTTATCCTGCCTTGGCGAGACCCCTGTTCGGGTCTCGAAGAACGCTCAGTTGAATGCCAGTGTTGGCACTATTCTGCTCCCGCCCCATGTTGCGACCGGTGTTCGGGACCTGCGCGACTGCCACGACGATATTCGCCATATCCTCGCTGCCCAGGGCCATTCTATTCTCCAGGTGGACACGTTTACTCGTCCTCCTCGTGGTAGTCGCCGTCAACCCCTCCGGGTTGTGAAGATTACCTTTGATGGTAGGACCCTTCCACCCTCTGTCATTCTTGCTGGTGCCAGGTGCTCTGTCCAGGAGTACATTCCTTCTCCTCGGCTCTGCAACAAGTGCTGGAGGTTTGGGCATGGTGCCCTCCACTGCTCCGGGACTGTCTCTCTCTGTCCTTTGTGTGGTGGCGAAGGTCACTCTAAGTCGGAGTGCACTTCTCCCCAGGCTCGTTGCCTCAACTGCGGTGAGGCCCATCCTACCTTCTCCCGTGCGTGTGTCCATTACAAGCTTGAGGCAGCCGTCCTCAACTTGAAGCACCGGGAGCGTTTATCTTTTCCTGAGGCGAGACGCCAGGTTCGCCGGCTCCCGCCTTATGCTAATATCTCTTATGCTCGCGTGTTGCGCTCTTCCTCTCCTCGTCCTTTCCGCCTTCCTCAGACTCACAACCGTTTCCGGGCCTTGGACCCTGATACGCCCACTGCCCCCTCCTCTGTTCCTTTGGGTTCTCTCCCGAAGGATCCACCTCCTGGTCCTCTGTCTGGGGTTCCCCTTCTTTCTACCCGGTCTGTCGTGTCTCCTGTGTCTTCTTCCTCGTCTCCCTGCGTTCCTCCTTCCCATCCTTCCCCTCCATCTCTTGACTCTCCCCGCCGCCTGTCGGTGCGGGCTGATGTCCATCGCTCTCCAAACGGCCGTCATGTGTGCTCTCGTTCAGCTTCTCCTGTTGATACGCTAGAATCCGTTGCCCAGTACGTGGTTGCTGGGACACCTGTCTCTTTAAGTCAGAAGCGTAAACCTGGCTCCTCTCCTTCCTCCTCCCCGGCGGGTAAGAAGGTTTCGCTTTCTTCCTCGGCCCCTACTTCTGCCTCTCTCGCTCCTTCCCCTCCCATTTCGGTGGTTGCGCCCCCTGTTCCTGCTATGGAGGTTTCTTTAGCCCCCGCTTCCCTCTCGGTTGCTGCCCTTGCTGAGGTACGCTCCCCTCTTTCTACCCCTCCTCATCCTGCTGCTGTCCTTGACTGCTAGAATCCGTTGCCCAGTACGTGGTTGCTGGGACACCTGTCTCTTTAAGTCAGAAGCGTAAACCTGGCTCCTCTCCTTCCTCCTCCCCGGCGGGTAAGAAGGTTTCGCTTTCTTCCTCGGCCCCTACTTCTGCCTCTCTCGCTCCTTCCCCTCCCATTTCGGTGGTTGCGCCCCCTGTTCCTGCTATGGAGGTTTCTTTAGCCCCCGCTTCCCTCTCGGTTGCTGCCCTTGCTGAGGTACGCTCCCCTCTTTCTACCCCTCCTCATCCTGCTGCTGTCCTTGACTGCTCCTCTCCGTTGTCTCCTCCTCCTCCTGCTCCTCCGGACTCCGCCCGCCCACCTCTGATCTGTTCTCCCGTTTCCTTCCCTCCGTCTTTGCTCAGTTTACCCCTGCCCCCTAACCCTGACTTTGATGACCCTGATCCCGACCCTGATATTCTTTAACGTGCTCTGTTGCTCTTTCGCCTTTGTTTCTTCCTTGTTCTCTGTTTTTGTCCTTTCTCTTCTCGTCGTTGTCCATTCTTCAATGGAACGTTCGAAGTTGTTACGCCAATTTCCTCGAACTCCAACTTCTGATTTCGCGGTTTTCGCCCCTTTGTGTCTGTCTCCAGGAGCCGATGCTTGGTGCTCATCCTGGTCATTTTCGTGGCTATTCCTTTCTCTCCCCCCCCCCCCCAGCCGTTGCTGGGGCTTCTAATTCTTCTGCTCTTTTGATTCGTGCTGAAGTTCCCTTTGTTCCTTTACTTTCTCCTTCGCCTCTCCATTGTTCTGCTGCTAGTATCTTTGTGGGGAAATGGTACACAGTTTGTTCCATTTATCTCCCCCTGAGTGTCCCGCTTTCTCTTCCTGATTTGAAACACATCCTAGACTCCTTGCCGGAGCCTGTGCTCCTGCTGGGTGACTTCAATTGTCGTCATTCTCTTTGGGGTGACGTTCTGACGAATACCCGGGGTCGCCTTCTTGAGCCGTTTCTCCTCTCTTCTTCCCTGTCTCTTCTGAATTCTGGTGAGCCCACTCATTTGGACTCTCGGACTCGCACCCTTTCTTGTCTTGATCTTTCTCTCTGCTCTTCTTCTCTTTACTTAGATTTCACGTGGCAGGTTCTTGATGACCTCCATGGAAGTGATCATTTCCCCATCCTTGTTTCCTTTTTCTCTTTTCGCCCTTCCCTCTCTTTCCCTAGGTGGCAGTTTGCTAAGGCGGACTGGACCCTATTTACCCTCAGTGCTACTCTCTCTGACCTCTCCATTCTGCCTCTCTCTCGCGCTCTCCTCCTTTTTCATGTCTTCAACGCTGCCCTCCGCTCTATCCCTCACTCTTTCTCTCGGGGTCCACGGAAGTGCGTTCCCTGGTGGAATGCGGACTGTGCTCGGGCTGTCTGCTGTAAGCGTGCAGTCTGGAAGAGGCACCACCGTAGGCAGACGACCGATTCTTTTCTTTTCTTTCGGAAAGCGAGTGCGGTGGCCCGTAGGGCCATCCGTACGGCTAAACGTGAATGTTGGGCATCTTATGTCTCAACAATTACGTACAAAACTCCTCTGGCCCAGATCTGGAAGCGTATCCGCAAGATAGCGGGTAAATTCGTTCCCGATGTTTCACCGGTCCTTCACCTCCATGATACTCTTGTGGCGGACCGTTACAGGTCGCTTCCGTACTGGGTTCCCACTTTTCTTCTGTTAGCTCTGGTCTTCATCTTCCCCAATCTTTTATTCTTCGTAAACCTGTCCTTGAGTCTCGTCCTTTAGATTTCTGCACTCGTCTTCAACTTCCCTATAATGATCCCTTCTCTCTCTCTGAACTTTGTTCTGCCCTGGCCCTCTGCGGTTATACGGCGGCGGGCTCCGATGGTATTCATTATGAGATGCTTCGCCATCTCCCTCCGTGCACGTCTCAGTATTTACTGAGTCTGTAAAATCGGATCTGGGAGTCGTCGTCAGTCCCTGAGGACTGGCTCGATGCCGTTGTCCTCCATGTTCGCAAACCGGGGTCTCTGGGTACTTCCCCTAAGGACTTTCGCCCTATTGCTCTCACAAGTTGTGTCTGCAAACTCTTTGAACGTATGGTTAACGTTCGTCTGATGTGGTTCCTGGAACACCATCGCCTCCTCTCCCCTTCTCAATTTGGTTTCCGCAAGTGCCGCAGCACGACAGATGTCCTGGTGAACTTGGAGGTCTATATTCGTACTGCTTTTGCTGCGAAGACCTCCGTTGTTGCCGTCCTTTTTGACCTGGAAAAGGCTTACGACACCACTTGGCGATATCATATTCTATCTCAACTTCATTCTTTTGGTCTTCGTGGTCATCTCCCTCTCTTTCTCCGCAGCTTCCTCTCCCGTCGTTCCTTTCGGGTGCGCCTTAGTACCGCGCTCTCTGCCTCTTTTCAGCAATACGAAGGTGTGCCCCAGGGTAGTGTTCTGATCACTACTCTTTTTCTGGTTGCCCTCAATGGTCTTCTTTCCTCTCTTCCTTCTGGTGTCTTCTCCGCTCTCTATGTCGATGATCTTGCCCTTTGCTGTCAGGGTGATGATTCGCCTCTCCTTCAGCGCCGGCTTCAACTTGCAATTGATGCCGTGTCGTCTTGGGCCACCGATCATGGCTTCAAGTTCTCTACTTCTAAGACTTGTGCCAGGACTTTTACACTGAAACTGGTTGTTCTTCGTCCCTCTTGGTCACTTTATGGTCATCCCCTTGAATACAAAGATTCCGCGAAGCTTTTGGGGTTATTCCTTGACACTCGTTTGTCTTGGTCTCCCCATATCTCTTACCTCCGTGTTGAGTGCTCTAAGGCCCTTACCCTCCTTCGGGTCTTGTCCCATACTTCTTGGGGGGTAGATAGGCGCACTCTCCTTGCTTTACATTCCTCTCTTGTCCTGTCTAAGCTCGATTATGGTTGCCCTGCTTACTCGTCTGCTTCTCCTTCTACTCTTCGCCGTCTTGATGCTTTGCACCATACTGGGTTGCGCCTCAGTTCTGGTGCCTTTCTTTCAACTCCCGTCCTTAGCTTGTATGTTGACACTGGCTTCCTGTCTCTCCAGGACCGCCGTGATCGCTACTGTCTTCGCTATCTTGCGCGGTCCTTACAACATCCTTCCTCTCGACTCTGTCGTGCTTTAACTTTTACCCCTCCTGCGGTTCCTGTTCCTCTTCACCACTTCCCTCTTTCTGTCCGGTTATCTCGCCTCCAGGATTCTCTTTCCGTTCGTATTTCTAATGTTTCTCCTCGTGTTGTTCCTTCTTTGCCCCCGTGGAGAGTCCCTCTTCCGCGGTTTTGTACTTCCTTGACCCATATCACTAAAGCTTTTACCCCTCCTACGGTTCTAAAACGCCTTTTCCTTGAGCACTTTTCTTCTCACTCCCGCTCCGTTTCTGTCTTCACCGATGGGTCCAAGTCGGCGGACGGTGTTGGATACTCTGTTGTTTTTCCAGATCGCACTTATATGTGTCGCTTACCTCCGGAGACTAGCATCTTTACAGCGGAACTTTATGCTATTCTCTATGCTCTTCGTCTCCTGCTTTCTCGTTGTCAGTCTTTTTTTGTAGTTGTTGTTGACTCTCGTAGTGCCCTCATGGCTCTCGGGTCCTTTAATCTGGTTCATCCAGTAGTTGTCGAGATCCAGCATTGGCTGTTTCTTGTTCACCGTAAATTTAAGTAGGTCGAGTTTTGTTGGGTTCCCAGCCATATTGGTGTGTCTTTAAATGAGCGTGCGGATTCTGCCGCCAAGGAAGCTGTCCGCTCTTGTCCCATCTCTCGTAAAGGCATTTCGTATTCCGACTTTTACCCGGTTATCCATTCCTCAGTCCTTACCCGTTGGCAGGCTTCTTGGTTGTCTCTTACTGGTAACAAGCTATGTACTCTTAAATGTTGTGTTTCCTCGTGGCCGTCCTCCTTCAACCGTAACCGGCGGTGGGAAACAGCTCTGGCGAGGTCGCGTATTGGCCATACTCGCTTAACCCATGGTCACTTGATGGAGCGCCGCCCTGCTCCTTATTGTCCTAGTTGCATTGTCTCTCTTGCGGTCGTGCATGTCCTTCTTGAATGTCCTGACTTCCAGGACGAGCGTGTGTCTTGCTTTCCGACCGCCCCTCGCGGTCACCTGTCCCTCAATAGAATTCTTGGTGACTCGGATACTTTTGATATCGTTCGCCTTATGCGTTTTTGTTCTCGTATTGGCATCCTTGGTGATATTTAGCGCCCTCTGATTATTTTGCACATTTGATGGTGCTACATAGCCTTCGCGGTTTGGTGCCTTCTTTTGATAATTACTTACCTGTAGAAAATGAAGGGCAAAGTTCCGCCATCTGTGGCTGAGGTTGATGTCGACCAATTTCACTCAATATTGACACCCTTGCAGATAGGCATGCCTTCAGTAAGGTGTGCAAGTTCCATGAAGATCGCCTGATAAAAAAAAATAAAAAAATAAATTATTAAAAAAATAAAAAAAATTTAAATGCCAGCAGTTTTATATATACAATTATTTATGATGTAATATCAAAATATAACACTACAACATACTAACCTAATATAATTGGTCTGAAATATGGATCCTCAAGGTGGCACTGGAATGGCATTAGTAGGCACCTGCCCCCATAGCCAGGGTCAGCTTCATCAGGGCCCTTTCTTGGCTTGGTGGTGCATCTCGTTGGTTTCTGCATCTTCTTGACAAGTTATTTTCCACGCTATTATGAAATATTAGACGTTTACAACTTATGACGCATCACCCAACGGCGCATGCAAGCCACGAGGACCGAATTGTGGGACAGTTGCGGCTGGGGAAATTACTCTAATTATGTTGTTTTTTATCATAACATAAAACGGTTTGCACCACGGTGTTGCCACAACCTTGTAGTATTTTTAGAAATATATCGGAAAAATTCATTTTTTTAACTGACGCCCCCTTAAGTGCCTCCTCTCTATCCCCTTTCTTGAAAATCGGTACGACATTTGCCCCCTTCCAGCAATTGGGCAATTCTCTCGTCATAAGTGATTCATTAAAGATCCTTGCCAGAGGCATGCTGAGAGCCTGCACTGCCTCTTTTAGTATCCACGGTGATACTTTGTCTGGTCCTATTGCTTTAGTTGCATCCAGTGTTGTCAACTGTTTCATTACCTCCTCTGCTGTCACCTCTATATCTGATAGTCTTTCATCTAGGGTAATCTCTTCTAACAATGGGAGCTGCTCAGCCTCGGTTGTGAACACTCTGTGTAAACTGGCATTCAGTGCCTCGCAGATTTCCTTTGTTACTTTCTGTATATGCCCCCTCTGTTTTCCCTTAGCCTTGTCACTTAGTCGTTCACTGATATTTTTCTACTTACATGGCTGTGTAGTAATTTAGGTTGCCTTTTCGCTTTGATCGCAATATCGTTCACATAATTATTTTCTGATGCTCTTCTTATGTTTATGTAATCGTTCCTAGCTCTGTTGCATCTGATCCTGTTGTCCTCTGTCCTTTGTATTCCGTACTCCCTCTACTCCCTCCTGCTTCTCATTTTTGCTTCCTGACACTGTCTATTATTACGTTGTTGTAGGTAGGTGCATATACATCCCTACCATACAACCAACCAAAACCCGTAGAGTGCTTATATTTTGGTCAGGAGATCACCCTGTACGCTACCTGCTCTAGGAGAGAGGCTCAGCATCACACATTTAGGGGGGTGCGGCTCCAACACTGGCCTCGTTGTTACGTGTACACACCCAATTCGAGCCGCTGTGACTCCCCACTCTCTCCTTATTTGGTGTGACCTCCTCAATCTCCCATTCTTTGAATCGTAATTCTGTACCACCCTGTCCATAGCTGCGGTTCTTTCTCCCTGTCTCTACTTTCTTGGAAACCTCACTAGGAGGGCAAACACCTGATGATTATGAACATTTAATATACGGAGAACATATACAACACACACAAGATACAATAATGATTCCAACACTCTATGCTATTGTAATCAGGTTGCAATCCAATACCATCAGGACTCTATCAGCTGCTTACATCAAGGGGTCGCCCAACTTCTGGCACGCCACTTATGCTACCAATCTCACCAAGTGGGTTAAATCTTGCAATACAATTTAGGCACTATCAGCCCTAGAACATATATATACACAAGGAAATCCAGCCTATGGCTGTAACACTATAGACGCCAGCATAAACATTCCTTAATACCAAAAATAGTCAGTCACTCTCCTCCCACTGCGTCATGCACGCCAATGACACTCAAACACTCCACCAACTCCCTATAGGTAAACAATAAGAACCTTCTCTCTACACCTAGTGTTGGAAATTTCCAACACTAATACAATACTATTGTATTATAATAAATCATTATTATTATATACTAACTACGGTAGTCACTAAATTTACTAACAGTAATGTTAACATAAACTAACCATTATATCTGCGTATTAATGCTGGAATTCTTACGAAACCAAGCACCAGTATTGCGTCAGATTATATCTAGTTAAACACATTTATTGCCAGTGTGTTAGAGAATTGAATGTGGTTCTCTAAAATCATCAGTATTCCGTGTGATAATTATTTACGGATAACATAACTCCCAAATAATTCTAAATCGAGAGTTTTTAGTTACAATTGTTATCAAGTAATAGTTTTTCTGTCACGCGTGAATGCCATGGAGAAAACTATAATCTTCTCCATTTCTCGTTTACCACCATAAGACGAGAAAGCAATAATATTTAAATCTCTAGAATCACAACCTAGTCCTTATTAAAGTATTTCAACCACAATTGCGCGAAATAGTATTATTTGTGATAAATAATTTCTGTGGTGAATGCTGGACGCGGGTTGGAGAGGAAGGAGACACCATTGTTGAGGCTGGTGTTGCGGAGTGAGCAGCCAGCGTGCGTACTTGGACAGAAGAAAGTCGTGGCGTCAGAGTCTGAGACACGTGGCGTTGGGATTTTCAGCAAGAATTACACTGATACCCAACTTATAACGAATAATTATTCTTCCACGTACTCCATAGTGCTCGGTCAAACAATAACGCGTCGAGAATCAAGCCAAACTCTCAATCACGTGTACAACATCGTGGAAGTTTGAGACTGAGACGCGATATCGGCAGACTTCAGCATATACTGCGCTCATGCTAAGTATATTTTCTTTCTTGATGCATCATTAGAGATTGTATATTTCGTGGGTAGTCTGTCGTTACATAGTGGGACGACAATAAATCCAATGTTAGTACCGCATTAATATTCATTTTCTATTTTCATAAATTTTGAGATTTAAGTAGCCTAGTTCAATGCTACGTAATATCCTTTAAATTACAGCTCATATGTGAGGAGTCAACGAGTCATTAACTACATTCGTGTTATTCACCTCTAATGGCATCTGTGTGGAGATCCTGAGATCACGAGGACGAAGCACGAACGATGTCATAGAAATCGTCTTAAAGCTAAGACTTTTTGAACACATTTAATTATTCCAATTTATTATACATATCCATAATATTATCATATCGAGTACTTACTATATGAATTTGGAGATTGGTGTGTTTACTTAGATGATTGCTCTTTAATTCTAACAATCATTAATAGTCTCTATTTGAATTTACCTATTGATTCTATAATATTTTTGGTCATAATATTCTTTACTCAACAATGAACTGGTGACGAACCACACTAGTTCCTAGACGTATATGAAGTTCTAGCAATACCCCCCCAATGTAGGTGTTTGAGGCTCTGACTTTAGTTAATTAACCATACAGTCCATTATTTATTTAAGTGATTATTCTTTCTAATATTTATCCATAGACACTGGTTCTTCCTTGTGTTTCTAATGATCACTTTTTATTAGTTTCCCTCTTTTCTCAAACGTGGGTGGTCCTTCGCTATTATATAAAGTAAGTAATTAAATAATTGAGTCAAGCCCCAGATATCCCACACCTGGAGGTTCACTATCCTGAACGTCTTCAGGCTCCTCCACAATTATCTACCAGGGTCTTCAACAGCTCTTCCAGGCTGCTACACCATGAAGTTTCCTCGAACAGTACTGGTGTTTCACCACTGGTATTACAGAAGCACATGACACTTCTGTTCACTGCTTCTCCCCACATCTCGACGTCCTACTCTTCACTGAGGGGGCTACTCTTCCTCAGAGTACACTAGTCCTTCAACAGCCTTGCAGTCTCTTCCACTAACTCTACAGGCTCGAAGTCCACTCAGCAACTCCTTTCCCCAGACTAACCTGCAATCCATTGACACGCCAATTAAGATGGTCCTCTATAAACATATAACTAAAATAAACTACACAATAAATGTCTTTATCCGACATCTCCCTGCTTCCCACATACAGTGAGGTGACTCCCCCACATTTTGGACGGATCCATCCTCCGCCCTGGGAGACACGCCAAGCGCCAGCCGCTCAGTTGCCTCATGATCTCGACGGGGGAGGATGCACAGCTCCTCACCTCAGTTGGTACTCTTGTCTCTGTTCTCTTATTTAGGCTTTCTGCCTTATCAAAACATGCCTAACATATCAATAAACACTTGCTACGGCCGCTGGGCCCACGACAAACCAACAGACCATCAGTAGTCTGTGTATGGCTACATACACAGTAGTAGTCTGTGTATGGCTACTGCTATGTCTCTGGATATCTTTTTGCCAGGCTTGAAAGAGGAGTAACCAGTGGCTTGTTTGTACCATATAGCAGTGGATCTTCCTTCTGCTACTTTGTCTCTGTGGCGACTTTTGATAGTTGAGAATATTTTCTTCTTGATTTGCTCCTGTATCTGTGAGAAACTTGGAGGTATTTGAACCTGTACGACAGGTAGAGCAGTGGCAGTTTTTGCTAGCGAGTCAGCCTTTTCATTACCATCTATGCCAATGTGACTTGGTATCCAATTTAGGGTGATTGACAGCCCTAGTTTATGGGCTTCTTTTCCTATATGTTGAATTTCTGTGAGGAGTTGTATATTATCTCCGTGCTGACTGGATAACAATGCCTGGAGCGAGGATTTAGAGTCGATATGAATGATGACATCTTGTAAATTATTCTCAATTGTATTGTTTATTGCCTCCTTCAGGGCATATAATTCTGTTTGCAATGTTGATCACCCACTATTCATGCTCCAGTAAACTTCATGGTTGATAGTGTAAACTGCTGCCCCAGCAGAACCTCTTTCTTGATCAACTGATCCGTCTGTGAAGATGCGAGTCGTTGTAGGTCTTGAAATAGTTTCCATTTGTTGTTCTATTACTTCCTTGAGGCTCTGTGGGTTATATGCTGATTTTTTAACTGGTAATTCTTCAATGATTATCTTTAGATTCGATTCTTCCCATGGAGGAGGCGGCCGAAAGTGTTGATATGGTCTATCTTCCCCTTTGTTTTAATGGTCCATTTCAGGTCCACTTTCTCTAGAATCTTGACTAGATTATCCATCCATGAGCTTGTTCTACATTGAAGGTTTTTCTGAAAGGATCTCTGCATGCTGTCTTTGATTGACAGTCTGGCGGTGGTTGTAATAAGTGTTGTTGTTATGGTGGCTGTCCTTTGTTTCATCCAGTTTTCTGATGCTGGTAAATTAAAAAAAAATTACAAACAGATTCATCTAACTTATACTCATTTTGGGTGAGGTAATATGGTACAAAGTTTTGGATGAGGTGAATAAACGTATGACAAAACACAAGACAGAACACGGAACAATGGATATAAATTGGATATGAGAACCGCAGAAGGCCTATTGGCCCATACTTCCTCTTGTTGCTTCCATATTGGTTTGGGGCCCTGAAGTAGGTAGAATATAGTTGTGCATTAATTTTCTGTTGATTGCTGGTGTTGACTTTTTGGTGTGTAGTACCTCACTGATGTGAGGCACTACATCAGTGAGGAAATGATGTTGGTCGAGTTAGGAATGAAGAACTGATTCAGAGGTATAAAACAGCCATATAATTATTTAGGAGCAAGGGAGGATTCCCGATCATATATGGCATTCTTCCAAGAAAGGGAGTGGGAAACGAATGGTTGTCGAGGGCACTTGGTGTCAATTGCCGGCTGGAAGGATATTGCAAATCAAATGCAATATCTTTCATAGATAACTGGGAACACTTCTATGGAAGAAATTAAATGTATGCTCGGGATGGGGTGCATCTATCGAGGGCTGGGGTTGTTGTTGTTGCGAATTCGTTGGAACCAGTGGTTGGAGGCGTTTGTTTGGGTGTAAATTGTTAGCAGATAGTGGTATGGGAATTGATATGGAGAAAGGAGGTAATAAAAGTATGTTTTTATGGGAGAAAGAAATTGTCAAAATGTTCAGGGAAAGAGTAGGGTCTCAAAATAACAATACACTTAGGGTATATTACACTAACATTAGAAGTCTAAGAAACAAATTATCCAAATTAAATGCTCTTGTCTGTACAGAAAAAAATAAATATTATTGCACTTACTGAAACGTGGATGAAAGTAGAAAATAGAGAACTATTAGTTGAATGTCAAATAAATGGATTTAAACTATTTCGCACATATAGATATATTAGACGAGGAGGTGGAGTAGCCATATATGTTAGGGACAATTTGAAATGAAGTAACAAAGAGGGAATCAAACCTTAGCCACAAACAGAAACTATTTGGATAGAATTAAACGAAAAAGCAAATAATCTTATAATAGGAGGTATATATAGGCCACTGAATTTAGACAGAATGGAAGCAAAGCACCTATGGGATGAAATATCTAGAGCATCTAGGTCTAAAAGTATTTGTGTCATGGGTGATTTTAATTTTAGTGGAATAAACTGGATTAACAGAACAGGGAATAACGAAGCAGAAGAATTTATAGAATTAATTGACGATTGCTTTCTTACACGCAACACATTAAGGAACCAACGAGGGAAAATATTTTAGATTTAGTGTTAACTAACAGGGAAACCCATATTAATGCCATCGAAATCGGGAGTGAACTAAAGAACCGTGATCACAAAGAAATCAGATTTAGCATTTGAGCGGAATAGATCTGCAGGAGAAAATTCTGTTAAAGTGCCAGATTTTCGTAAAGCTAAATTCAATATCCTAAGAAATTTTTTTGGGCAAACTCTTCACTGTGGGGGCTACTCTTCCTCAGAGTACACTACTCCTTCAACAGCCTTGGAGTCTCTTCCACTAACTCTACTGGCTCGAAGTCCACTCAGCAACTCCTTTCCCCAGACTAACCTGCAATCCATTGACACGCCAATTAAGATGGTCCTCTATAAACATATAACTAAAATAAACTACACAATAAATGTCTTTATCCGACATTTCCCTGCTTCCCACATACTGTGAGGTGACTCCCCCACATTTTGGACGGATCCATCCTCCGCCCTGGGAGACACGCCAAGCGCCAGCCGCTCAGTTGCCTCATGATCTCGACGGGAGAGGACACACAGCTCCTCACCTCAGTTGGTACTTTTGTCTCTGTTCTCTTATTTAGGCTTTCTGCCTTATCAAAACATGCCTAACATATCAATAAACACTTGCTACGGCCGCTGGGCACACGACCAACCAACAGACTATCAGTAGTCTGTGTATGGCTACTGCTATGTCTCTGGATATCTTTTTGCCAGGCTTGAAAGAGGAGTAACCAGTGGCTGTTTGTACCATATAGCAGTGGATCTTCCTTCTGCTACTTTGCCTCTGTGGCGACTTTTGATAGTTGAGAATATTTTCTTCTTGATTTGCTCCTGTATCTGTGAGAAACTTGGAGGTATTTGAACCTGTACGACAGGTAGAGCAGTGGCAGTTTTTGCTAGCGAGTCTGCCTTTTCATTACCATCTGTGCCAATGTGACTTGGTATCCAATTTAGGGTGATTGACAGCCCTAGTTTATGGGCTTCTTTTCCTATATGTTGAATTTCTGTGAGGAGTTGTATATTATCTCTGTGCTGACTGGATAACAATGCCTGGAGCGAGGATTTATAGTCGATATGAATGATGACATCTTGTAAATTATTCTCAATTGTATTGTTTATTGCCTCCTTCAGGGCATATAATTCTGTTTGCAATGTTGATCACCCACTATTCATGCTCCAGTAAGCTTCATGGTTGACAGTGTAAACTGCTGCCCCAGCAGAACCTCTTTCTTGATCATCTGGTCCGTTTGTGAAGATGTGAGTCGTTGTAGGTCTTGAGATGGTTTCCATTTGTTGTCCTATTATTTCCTTAAGGCTCTGCGAGTTACGTGCTGATTTTTTTACTGGTAATCTTTCAATGATTATCTTTAGATTCGATTCTTCCTATGGAGGAGGCTTCCCATGGTCTATCTTCCCCTTTGTTTTTAATGGTCCATTTCAGGTCCACTTTCTCTAGAATCTTGACCAGATTATCCATCCATGAGCTTGTTCTATAATGAAGGTTTTTCTGAAAGGATCTCTGTATGCTGTCTTTGATTGACAGTCTGGCGGTGGTTGTAATAAGTGTTGTTGTTATGGTGGCTGTCCTTTGTTTCATCCAGTTTTCTGATGCTGGTAAATTAAAAAAAAATTACACACAGATTCATCGAACTTATACTCATTTTGGGTGAGGTGATATGGTACAAAGTTTTGGATGAGGTGAACAAACTTATGACAAAACACAAGACAGAACACGGAACAATGGGTATAAATTGGATATGAGAACCGCAGAAGGCCTATTGGCCCATACTTCCTCTTGTTGCTTCCATATTGGTTTGGGGCCCTGAAGTAGGTAGAATATAGTTGTGCATTAATTGTCTGTTGATTGCTGGTGTTGACTTTTTGATGTGTAGTACCTCACTGATGTGAGGCACTACATCAGTGAGGAATCACTGATGTAGGTATTCCTCACTACATCAATTGGACGGATCCATCCTCCGCCCTGGGAGACACGCCAAGCACCGACCGCTCAGTTACCTCACGATCTCGACGGGAGAGGATGCACAGCTCATCACCTCAGTTGGTACTCTTGTCTTTGTTCTCTTATTTAGGCTTTCTGCTTTATCAAAACATTCCTAACATATCAATAAACACTTGCTACGGCCGCTGGACACACGACCAACAACAGGTAATCACTATCAACTGGATAAAATGGGCTTACAACAGAATTTGTTCAGTCGAGGGCGCTTCTTGGCCAATGCTCGACAGGGCACTCACATGCTGCCCCAACGAAAAATGCTTCGGTACTGCTTTAGCCCTCGTCCCGCAGTCCGCGACTTGAACTGACACGTCCACAAACTTATTCCACTGTCGAAAAGTCCGTCCACTTGCTTCTCCTTGAAGGTTTATCAAACAGTGGTTCTTCTTCACTGGGGGCTCAAACGGAGCACGACCTCCCCTCACGATTTCCTCGGCACAAGTGAGGTCAACGTCCTCAGAAGCGAGCCTCACACTCCCAACAAACTCTCCACATCTCATGTCAAGTAATTTATTTATATTCTTATTCATTGTCATTACTCTTAAACTATTTGTCAAATTTAATCGAGTGTTTACTATATATATATATATATATATATATATATATATATATATATATATATATATGTCGTACCTAGTAGCCAGAACTCACTTCTCAGCCTACTATTCAAGGCCCGATTTGCCTAATAAGCCAAGTTTTCCGGAATTAATATATTTACTATAATTTTTTTCTTATGAAATGATAAAGCAACCCTTTTCTCTATGTATGAGGTCAATTTTTTTTATTGGAGTTAAAATTAACGTAGATATATGACCGAACCTAACCAACCCTACCTAACCTAACCTAACCTATATTTATAGGTAAGGTTAGGTTAGGTAGCCAAAAAAAGCTAGGTTAGGTTAGGTTAGGTAGGTTAGGTAGACGAAAAAACATTAATTCATGAAAACTTGGCTTATTAGGCAAATCGGGCCTTGAATAGTAGGCTGAGAAGTGCGTTCTGGCTATTAGGTACGACATATATATATATATATATATATATATATATACGTATATATATATATATATATATATATATATGTATATATATATATATGTATATATATATATATATATATATATATGTATATATATATATGTATATATATGTCGTACCTAGTAGCCAGAACTCACTTCTCAGCCTACTATGCAAGGCCTGGTTTGCCTAATAAGCCTAGTTTTCATGAATTAATGTTTTTTCGACAACCTAACCTACCTAACCTAACCTAACCTAACGTTTTCGGCTACCTAACCTAACCTAACCTATAAAGATAGGTTAGGTTAGGTTAGGTAGGGTTGGTTAGGTTCGGTCATATATCTACGATAATTTTAACTCCAATAAAAAAAAATTGACCTCATACATAATGAAATGGGTAGCTTTATCATTTCATAAGAAAAAAATTAAAGAAAATATATTAATTCAGTAAAACTTGGCTTATTAGGCAAATCGGGCCTCGCATAGTAGGCTGAGAAGTGAGTTCTGGCTACTAGGTACGACATATATATATATATATATATATGTATATATATATATGTATATATATATATATATATATATATGTATATATATATATATATATATATATATATATATATATATATATATATATATATATATATATATATATATATATATATATATATATATTATTAGTATATTTTGGTAGCAGTCTTTCCTGTAGACATATATTATTAAATATGACCGAAAAAGTAAGATTAATAATTCTAACACGAATTTTCTCAATCTTTCGTACATTTCTTTTCACTGTTGGTGGTAATTAAAAAATCAATTCTCCAAAATTCATTTTTATTTCTAGTATGACGCGACACTTGAGCGCGTTTCGTAAAACTTATTACATTTTCAAAGACTTTAGTTACACATACACAACTGAATAAAACTTACACATCTCCGATTTGTTTATATCTACATTTGAGTGAGGTGGATGGGGTGAGGTGATATTTAATAGGGTATTAAATTCATCAACACAAGACAGAACACGAAACAATGGGTATTGAATAGAAGTGATTGTAGAAAGCCTATTGGTCCATATTTCTTGATGCTTCTATATTGGAGCGGAGTCTTGAGGTGGGTAGAATATAGTTGTGCATTAATTGGCTGTTGATTGCGGGTGTTGACTTTTTAATGTGTAGTGCCTCGCAATCGTCAAGCCGTCTGCTATCGTTGTATCTATCGATGATAGATCTATCGCTGTATCTATCTATCGATAGATACAGCGATAGCAGACGGCTTGACGTTTGCGAGGCACTACACATTAAAAAGTCAACACCAGCAATCAACAGCCAATTAATGCACACCTATATTCTACCCACCTCAAGACTCCGCTCCAATATAGAAGCATCAAGAAATATGGACCAATAGGCTTTCTACAATCACTTCTATTCAATACCCATTGTTTCGTGTTCTGTCTTGTATTGATGAATTTAATACCCTATTAAATACCACCTCACCCCATCCACCTCACTCAAATGTAGATATAAACAAATCGGAGATGTGTAAGTTCTATTCAGTTGTGTATGTGTAACTAAAGTCTCTGAAAATGTAATAAGTTTTACGAAACGCGCTCAAGTGTTGCGTCAGACTAGAAATAAAAATGGATTTTGGAGAATTGATTTTTGAATTACTACCAACAGTGAAAAGAAATGTACGAAAGATTGAGAAAATTCGTGTTAGAATTATTAATCTTACTTTTTCGGTCATATTTAATAATATATATATATATATATATATATATATATATATATATATATATATATATATATATATATATATATATATATATATATATATATATATATATGTCGTACCTAGTAGTCAGAACGCACTTCTCAGCCTACTATGCAAGGCCCGATTTGCCTAATAAGCCAAGTTTTCATGAATTAATTGTTTTTCGACTACCTAACCTACCTAACCTAACCTAACTTTTTCGGCTACCTAACCGAACCTAACCTATATAGATAGGTTAGGTTAGGTTAGGTAGGGTTGGTTAGGTTCGGTCATATAACTACGTTAATTTTAACTCCAATAAAAAAAATTGACCTCATACATAATGAAATGGGTAGCTTTATCATTTCATAAGAAAAAAATTAGAGAAAATATATTAAATCAGGAAAACTTGGCTTATTAGGCAAATCGGGCCTTGAATAGTAGGCTGAGAAGTGCGTTCTGGCTATTAGGTACGACATATATATATATATATATATATACATATATATATACATATATATATACGTATATATATACGACATATATATATATATGTATATATATATATATATATATATATATATATATATATATATATATATATATATATATATATATATATATATGTCGTACCTAATAGCCAGAACGCACTTCTCAGCCTACTATTCAAGGCCCGATTTGCCTAATAAGCCAAGTTTTCCTGATTTAATATATTTTCTCTAATTTTTTTCTTATGAAATGATAAAGCTACCCATTTCATTATGTATGAGGTCAATTTTTTTTATTGGAGTTAAAATTAACGTAGTTATATGACCGAACCTAACCAACCCTACCTAACCTAACCTAACCTATCTATATAGGTTAGGTTCGGTTAGGTAGCCGAAAAAGTTAGGTTAGGTTAGGTAGGTTAGGTAGTCGAAAAACAATTAATTCATGAAAACTTGGCTTATTAGGCAAATCGGGCCTTGCATAGTAGGCTGAGAAGTGCGTTCTGACTACTAGGTACGACATATATATATATATATATATATATATATATATATATATATATATATATATATATATATATATATATATATATATATATATATATATATATATATATATTATTAAATATGACCGAAAAAGTAAGATTAATAATTCTAACACGAATTTTCTCAATCTTTCGTACATTACGCTTCACTGTTGGAGGTAAATCAAAAATCACTTCTCCAAAATTCATTTTTATTTCTAGTCTGACGCGACACGGGCGCGTTTCGTAAAACTTATTACATTTTCAAAGACTTCACAAATACACAACTGATTAGAACTTGCGTTTCCCTGATTTTATATCTACATTTGAGTGAGGTGGGAAGGGTGATGTGGCATTACATTTGAGTGAGGTGTGAAGGGTGATGTGGCATTAACACAAGACAGAACACTAGGGGATATTAATAGGGTATTAAAAGTATCAACACAAGACAGAACAGAAACAATGGGTATTGAATAGAAGTGTTTGTAGAAAGCCTATTGGTCCATATTTCTTGATGCTTCTATATTGGAGCGGAGTCTTGAGGTGGGTAGAATATAGTTGTGCAATAATTGGCTGTTGATTGCTGGTGTTGACTTCTTGATGTGTAGTGCCTCGCAAACGTCAAGCCGCCTGCTATCGCTGTATCTATCGATGATTTCTGTGTTGTTTACTAGGATTTCTCTGGCGATGGTTTGGTTATGGGAAGAGATTATATGTTCCTTAATGGAGCCCTGTTGCTTATGCATCGTTAAACGCCTAGAAAGAGATGTTGTTGTCTTGCCTATATACTGGGTTTTTTGGAGCTTACAATCCCCAAGTGGGCATTTGAAGGCATAGACGACGTTAGTCTCTTTTAAAGCGTTCTGTTTTGTGTCTGGAGAGTTTCTCATGAGTAGGCTGGCCGTTTTTCTGGTTTTATAGTAAATCGTCAGTTGTATCCTCTGATTTTTGTCTGTAGGGATAACGTTTCTATTAACAATATCTTTCAGGACCCTTTCCTCTGTTTTATGAGCTGTGGAAAAGAAGTTCCTGTAAAATAGTCTAATAGGGGGTATAGGTGTTGTGTTAGTTGTCTCTTCGGAGGTTGCATGGCTTTTCACTTTCCTTCTTATGATGTCTTCGATGAAACCATTGGAGAAGCCGTTATTGACTAGGACCTGCCTTACCCTACAGAGTTCTTCGTCGACTTGCTTCCATTCTGAGCTGTGGCTGAGAGCACGGTCGACGTATGCGTTAACAACACTCCTCTTGTACCTGTCAGGGCAGTCGCTGTTGGCATTTCGGCACATTCCTATGTTTGTTTCCTTTGTGTAGACTGCAGTGTGGAAACCTCCGCCCTTTTCCATGACTGTTACATCTAGAAAAGGCAGCTTCCCATCCTTTTCCGTCTCGTAAGTGAAACGCAGCACGGAACTCTGCTCAAATGCCTCCTTCAGCTCCTGCAGATGTCTGACATCAGGTACCTGTGTAAAAATGTCGTCAACATACCTGCAGTATATGGCCGGTTTCAAGTTCATGTCGACTAAGACTTTTTGCTCGATGGTACCCATGTAGAAGTTTGCAAACAGGACACCTAGGGGAGAACCCATGGCGACCCCATCTACTTGCTTATACATGTGCCCATCCGGGCTCAAGAAGGGTGCCTCTTTAGTACAAGCTTGGAGTAGTTTCCTCAGAATACTTTCTGGCATGTCAAGAGGAGTACAGGCTGGATCACGATACACTCTGTCGGCTATCAGAGTCGGAATGATAGCCGACAGAGTGTATCGTGATCCAGCCTGTACTCCTCTTGACATGCCAGAAAGTATTCTGAGGAAACTACTCCAAGCTTGTACTAAAGAGGCACCCTTCTTGAGCCCGGATGGGCACATGTATAAGCAAGTAGATGGGGTCGCCATGGGTTCTCCCCTAGGTGTCCTGTTTGCAAACTTCTACATGGGTACCATCGAGCAAAAAGTCTTAGTCGACATGAACTTGAAACCGGCCATATACTGCAGGTATGTTGACGACATTTTTACACAGGTACCTGATGTCAGACATCTGCAGGAGCTGAAGGAGGCATTTGAGCAGAGTTCCGTGCTGCGTTTCACTTACGAGACGGAAAAGGATGGGAAGCTGCCTTTTCTAGATGTAACAGTCATGGAAAAGGGCGGAGGTTTCCACACTGCAGTCTACACAAAGGAAACAAACATAGGAATGTGCCTAAATGCCAACAGCGACTGCCCTGACAGGTACAAGAGGAGTGTTGTTAACGCATACGTCGACCGTGCTCTCAGCCACAGCTCAGAATGGAAGCAAGTCGACGAAGAACTCTGTAGGGTAAGGCAGGTCCTAGTCAATAACGGCTTCTCCAATGGTTTCATCGAAGACATCATAAGAAGGAAAGTGAAAAGCCATGCAACCTCCGAAGAGACAACTAACACAACACCTATACCCCCTATTAGACTATTTTACAGGAACTTCTTTTCCACAGCTTATAAAACAGAGAAAAGGGTCCTGAAAGATATTGTTAATAGAAACGTTATCCCTACAGACAAAAATCAGAGGATACAACTGACGATTTACTATAAAACCAGAAAAACGGCCAGCCTACTCATGAGAAACTCTCCAGACACAAAACAGAACGCTTTAAAAGAGACTAACGTCGTCTATGCCTTCAAATGCCCACTTGGGGACTGTAAGCTCCAAAAAACCCAGTATATAGGCAAGACAACAACATCTCTTTCTAGGCGTTTAACGATGCATAAACAACAGGGCTCCATTAAGGAACATATAATCTCTTCCCATAATCAAACCATCGCCAGAGAAATCCTAGTAAACAACACAGAAATCATCGATAGATACAGCGATAGCAGGCGGCTTGACGTTTGCGAGGCACTACACATCAAGAAGTCAACACCAGCAATCAACAGCCAATTATTGCACAACTATATTCTACCCACCTCAAGACTCCGCTCCAATATAGAAGCATCAAGAAATATGGACCAATAGGCTTTCTACAAACACTTCTATTCAATACCCATTGTTTCTGTTCTGTCTTGTGTTGATACTTTTAATACCCTATTAATATCCCCTAGTGTTCTGTCTTGTGTTAATGCCACATCACCCTTCCCACCTCACTCAAATGTAATGCCACATCACCCTTCCCACCTCACTCAAATGTAGATATAAAATCAGGGAAACGCAAGTTCTAATCAGTTGTGTATTTGTGAAGTCTTTGAAAATGTAATAAGTTTTACGAAACGCGCCCGTGTCGCGTCAGACTAGAAATAAAAATGAATTTTGGAGAAGTGATTTTTTATTTACCTCCAACAGTGAAGCGTAATGTACGAAAGATTGAGAAAATTCGTGTTAGAATTATTAATCTTACTTTTTCGGTCATATTTAATAATATATGTCTACAGGAAAGACTGCTACCAAAATATACTAATATATATATATATATATATATATATATATATATATATATATATATATATATATATATATATATATATATTATTAAACACAGAAGACAATGTCCAACATAATAGGCCAATTACACTGGATTAATCTTTGTGTTTAGATAGGAGCTGCCTCGTATGGGCCAATAAGCCTTCTGCAGCCTCTATGTTTCACCTCACATTTATCCCTTATGTATCCCCCCATGTTTTCACCTTTATATTTATATATATATATATATATATACATGTACATATCCATCCTATATCTCCTTGACATCTTAGTTCGTTCAGGTCTGGCAGAATAACTCTCAAGGGCAGACTCGTATCTCCTGCAGCCTGAGATCGTAAGACTATTTAACCATGGGTTATTATATTCCCTCTTACTTTTTACCTTTACAGTTGTTATAAATCTCTCTTTAGCCTCCTGGCATTTCCGTATGACTAGGTTCATCATAACATGGACTGTTTTTTCTCTAATTTCTTCCTCCCATTGTACTTCTCCCAGATAGTCCATTATCCTCCTGTAGTCCCCATTACTATAGTCAACTCTCCTTTCCCAGACCTCTTGTCCTTTGGTCTCAAGTTTGAGTTTCATCATGTAGTCAAAGACTAGGACACAATGGTCACTAGCTCCATGAGGTATTACATGTTCCAAATTCTGTGTATTCACCTAGTTGTACTTACGGGGGTTGTGCTCTGTCTCTTTGGTCCCGCCTCTCAACTGTCAACCAACTGGTGTACAGGTTCCTGAGCCTACTGGGTTCGATCATATCTACACTTCAATCTGTGCATGGAGTCTGCCTCCATCACATCACTGCCTAATGCATTCCATCTGTTAACTATCTGACACTTAAAAATTTCTTTCTAACGTCCCAGTGGCTCATTTGAGTATTCAGATTCCACCTTGTTCGCGTACCACCCATGTTAAACTGTTCATCTTTATCTACCCTGCCAATTCCTCTGAGAATTTTGTAGGTAGTGATTATGTCTTTTCCTACTCTTCTGTCTTCCAGTGTCGTGAGTTGCATTTCACGCAACCTGTCCTCGTAACTCATGCCTCTTAGTTATGGGGGTTAGCCTAGTGGCATACCTCTGAACTTTCAGGTTCCATGCTGGGGCCGCATCCTCCAGGATGGGTCTTACATTTGTGGTATACAAGGTTCTGAATGATTCCTTGCACACGTTCCTGATTGCAGTTCTGATGTTAGCCAGTCTTGCATATGCCGCAGATTTTATTCTTTTGATGTGGGCTTCAGGAGACAGGTTTGGTGTCATACCATCTCCTAGATCTTTTCTCTGTCTGCTTCATGAAGGACTTCATCTCCCATTCTGTATCCTGTGTTTGGCCTCCTGGTTTTACTGCCTAGTTTCATTACCTTACATTTACTCGGGTTGAACTTTAGTAGCCATATGTGTCTGGGGTGGGAAGGCAGGAAGATCAGTGGTTTGGGAGGGAGCTTGCAAGATAGTTAACAGGGTTTTATTGGATGCTCTGGTCAAGGAAATGGGGGGACAGTAAGGAAATAGGGTGAGGGCAGGGGCGGGGGGGGGGGGGGGGGTGTCAGGGAGGATATTGGGTGAGGGGGGGCCAAGGAGGGCATGGGGTGAGGGGGGGCCAAGGAGGGCATGGGGTGAGGGGGGGGGAGACTGGAAAGGTTTGGCATGACAGGGGGAGAGGACATGGGACAGGGAGGGTAAGGGTGAGAGGGGAAGGGGGAACAGGGAGGGTATGGGGTTTGCGATGGGGGGGGGGACAAGAAGGATATGGGGCGGATGGAGTGTTGACTGAGCCTTTGAATGAGGGCAGGAAGGGTCTCAGTGTAAGGATGGGATTTCTATGGGGAGGAAGATGGGTTGGTGCCCTCTCCTCTGGGGTTGCTGGGCTGCTGGTTTTTCTTGCTAACTCTTCCTTGTTATAGTCGCTAATTACCAAGAATATACCTAGCTCTGCAAAACAATGCATAAACAATTGTTTATGAAAATGGTACAATGTCATTGTTTAGTATCACTTATTTAACAATTATTATTGTTCCATTGAAGGGAAGGGAACTATCCGGGAAAAGCCCCAGGTTATTACAACTATATAACACTGGGAAGGGATCAGTATAAGGACTTGGGATGGGACGGGGGAAAGGAATGGTGCCCAACCATTTGGACGGTCGGGGATTGAACGCCGACTTCCATGAAGTGAGACCGTTACTCTACCGTCCAACCCAAGAGGTTGGGATTCTTCCAGGGCGTCTCACTAGTTCTCTTCTTCATCAGTCTTGTTGGCCACAAGTCACACAGGGACCAGGGACATACAGGGCACCAGGGACATACAGGGCACCACAGGTCACACAGGGACCAGTGACATACAGGGCACCAGGGCACCACAGGTCACACAGTTACCAGTGACATACAGGGCACTAGGGACATACAGGGCACCACAGGTCACACAGGGACCAGGGACATACAGGGCACCACAGGTCACACAGGGACATACAGGGCACTAGGGACATACAGGGCACAACAGGTCACACAGGGACCAGGGACATACAGGGCACTAGGGACATACAGGGCACCACAAGTCACACAGGGACCAGGGACATACAGGGCACTAGGGACATACAGGGCACCACAGGTCACACAGGGACCAGTGACATCCAGGGCACCACAGGTCACACAGGGACCAGGGACATACAGGGTACCACAGGTCACACAGGGATCAGGGACATACAGGGCACCACAAGTCACACAGGGACCAGGGACATACAGGGCACCAAGGGACATACAGGGCACCAGGGCACCAGGGTACCACAGGTCACACAGGGATCAGGGACATACAGGGCACCAGGGCACCACAAGTCACACAGGGACCAGGGACATACAGGGCACCAGGGCATCAGGGACATACAGGGCACCACAGGTCACACAGGGACCAGGGACATACAGGGCACCAGGGCACCAGGGTACCACAGGTCACACAGGGATCAGGGACATACAGGGCACCAGGGCACCACAAGTCACACAGGGACCAGGGACATACAGGGCATCAGGGACATACAGGGCACCAGGGCACCACAGGTCACACAGGGACATACAGGGCATCAGGGCACAACAGGTCACACAGGGACCGGAGACATACAGGGCACCAGGTCACCACAGGTCACACAGAGACCAGGGACATACAGGGCACCACAGGGACCAGGGACATACAGGGCACCAGGGCACCACAGGTCACATAGGGACCAGGGACATACAGGGCACCAGGGATATACAGGGCACCAGGGCACCACAGGTCACATAGGGACCAGGGACATACAGGGCACCAGGGCACCAGAGGTCACACAGGGACCAGGGACATACAGGGCACCACAGGTCACACAGGGACCAGGGACATACAGGGCACCACAGGTCACACAGGGACCAGGGACATACAGGGCACCACAGGTCACACAGGGACCAGGGATATACAGGGCACCAGGGCACCAGGGTACCACAGGTCACACAGGGACCAGGGACATACAGGGCACCAGGGCACCACAGGTCACACAGGGACCAGGGACATACAGGGCACCAGGGCACCACAGGTCACATAGGGACCAGGGACATACAGGGCACCAGGGCACCACAGGTCACACAGGGACCAGGGACATACAGGGCACCAGGGCACCACAGGTCACACAGGGACCAGGGACATACAGGGCACCAGGGCACCAGGGTACCACAGGTCACACAGGGACCAGGGACATACAGGGCACCATGGCACCACAGGTCACACAGGGACCAGGGACATACAGGGCACCATGGCACCACAGGTCACACAGGGACCAGGGACATACAGGGCACCAGGGACATACAGGGCACCAGGGCACCAGGGACATACAGGGCACCAGGGACATACAGGGCACCAGGGACATACAGGGCACCAGGGCACCACAGGTCACATAGGGACATCAGATCTAGACTGTAACATGAAAATCAATAAAAGCGAGTGAACACTCTCGCCTCCATTCAGTGCGTCAAGTATACGGATACAATGAACTCCTCATTCAAACAAACTAAGACATCCAACGATTCCTGTGGAGCAACTGTGAATTAATGCTCTTTATAATCAATGAAACTTCTTCCCTGCCGGTTTATCTTCTTACAGTCCAGCTGTAGAACCATCAGTCAACTGGTCCTCAAATGGATGTGAACGCCTCACAGCTACCACCTGCTCGAACCTTCAAGTTTACCATTACGAAATAATTTTCCTCCATAAGCAACTAGCAAATAATTCAAATACAATTTCTCACTCCTCATGCCACCTGGTGGCTTCCCCAGTGTACTGCGAAGGGTACTCCCCCGCCGGGCGAGTCCACACCTAAAGATTAAAGATTAGATGTCAGTTAAAGATTAACCACCGTCGAGCAAGAATGTGTTGCTCTCATCATGCTATTTCATCTTAATTCTATAATAGCATTTTGTAATCACCATATGCATACACAGAGAGTAATCACTCTAATGTGATGTGTCAATGAGAAAATCTATAGGGGCCGTGATGAGAATTCGAACCTATGTGTTGGGTAGTTCACTGTGATGAGATTCGAATCCACATTATTGTTCCTATAGACCTCACTGATACATCACGTTAGTGTGATTACTCTCTGTGTATTGAAAAAGGAGCATCAGAGGTAAAACATTCCTAGATGACCGCCAGAGTGCATGGAATAATTATGTGAAAATCCTGTATGGCTTCAGTGTAAGCTTCAGGATTCTCTCGTGTGTTTAATAGAACAACAGCTTGTAATCCTTTTACCATGTCGTGGCCTGATTGTCTGGGGCGTGTGCGTGGGACTATCCACCGCATAGGTTCGAATCCTCATCACGGCTCCTACGGATTTTCTCATTATATGCATGACTAATTCATGTATCTAAGAATTAATACAAGATTACTGGGCACTAATATTCTCTGCACATGGAAAACTATATTTATCAAAGGCGCTTACTGCAAAATCACTGGAGCGACGACGCTGGTCTCCACAATGTCATGATGGCGCCTGGGGTTTGCCTCCTCCTGATCGCCCAACAATTCTTCATTCGAACATTTGAGAATATAGAGAAGTCGACTTCTTTATATTGCGACTTGAGTGTGGGATGCTAATACTCAGGCACCACTTGACTCACCTGTCAACAGGACCTCACCTAGGACAATTAGAACTTCTTTGTGTCTATCATAGTGAACTACCAGGGTACATTCACCCTCCTCTGGCTTAAGACCGCCCATTTGATTCCACAGGTCGAGACAAACACGTTAGCACGGTAATTATTGCCCTTATCTTGCTTGCAGGACTCGCTTCAGTCGCAGTTCACTGCAGTTTCTTTACCAAAGCACCAGAAGTTTATTTTTTTCTAAGTGGCGGCGAATTGCGTGCGCCCTCCTTGACCCCATACTAACAAGTGTTGTCATAAACCCTTTACACATGACCCAAAGCTTTATTGCATTCGACACATCACTTCCTTGCTCCTTCCTTTTTGGCTAGCGGTGACGTCATCTAGCTTCTCCCTCCTTGGGAAATCCCACATACTGTCTCCACCTTCTCCTATTTCAACAAAGTTGCTCAGTGATACCTTAATGACTCTTCTGTATCATCCAAGCGCGGTTTACTCTGAAAACTATGCTAAGACTCCTTATCTTGATGTTTAGGATCGAGTGAGGAAGAAGTCTCATGTTGGGGGTGATCCTAAGTCATAAGGCTACATGGGGGTTCACAACACTCCCGTCCCCTTAGTTTTAAGAGTTATCCCAAGTGGCTATTCCTGCATTCCTGCAGCTACTTGGACCACCTGGTTGACCTTTGAATGGCATGCTTCAACTTTCTCAGGAACAGTTGTGGGTAATTGTTTGTATATACTGTGGCAGAGTGTCCTCCTCAGCTCTTGTAGAATTCAAAAGGCTTTAATATCATAACTAATGCTAGTGTTTCCTTCCTCACTTTGCTGTATGACCTCTGGTGTTTCACACTTTTCTTGGAGAAGAAGACATAGGTCTATGGATTCCATCTCGTTGTTTCGTTATCACGGCTCCGGCACCTACATTGCTGTCACCCACAAACAAGGAAAACGGTGCCCCGAAATCTGCTGATATTAACACAGGCGACTCAGTCAACAACTTCTTCGTCTTGTCAAAAGACTCTTGGGCCACTCCGTTCCACTTCCACTTCCTGCTCTTAGACAACAGACTCGCCATAGCATAGCGATGTTAGAGAAATTTGTATAATATCTATCTAATATCTCTAATATCTGATCATACCAATATCTCTATCATACGAATATCAATATCTCTAATATCTGATCATACCTAAGTATCTTCACTATTCCTTTTTACTCCTCGGTGCTGGGAAATTATCAATAGCCTCGATCTTCGTCCTCACTGATGCGACTTCTCCTCGTCTAACCACATATCCTAAATATTCCAGTCGGGCTCTCCCGACCTCACTCTCAGCCAAATTAATTTGTCATGTTAGCCCTCTCCAATCGGTCAAACCAACCAACTAACCTGTCTACGTGCTACCTCCAGGAGTCAGCAAACAACAAAATGCCGTCAATTTAAACTGCGAGCCCAGTTGCCCCTTGTAACCCCCTGAGTCATCACTCTCTCCATCCACCCTTCTATTCGCTCCATCTTGACAGTTCTTCCTCCATCTTCTCTTCACGCTTTACACACATCACGGTCGCCTCCTGTGGGGGTTTCTATTTTGTCTTTTTTTCACCTGAGGGTTAATCTCTATCATAAAACTCTTCATTAAGTTTACATGAGACACAGGATTTTCTGGGCATCACGCTGAATTTATCAGGGACTACATTATTTACATTTGCTGGGTATTTTCCTAGCAAGCATTTAATAGATTTTATCCACCAAAACTTTTATCAGTCTATGGTCATTTGGGTTTGTTAGAGTTTTGCTAATTACTCCTAATCGTACTTTCTCTCAAGCTTCTGTTATAATGTCTGCTCTGTCGGCTACTTCCCTGACATTGTTTATTCCTGCATCTTGAACTTTAAACTTTGTCTCGGGATGCATAATTTCCAGGAACTTTTTCATTACCATCAGCTGCATCAGGACAGTGTATAACTCAACTCCAAAAACGTTTCATTAACAAAGTTAACGAAACGCATCCTTAGCATCAGGACAAATAAAACTTAAAAATGGACTGTGGAGAGTTCATTTTTCAACTTCCTTTTCAAGTTGAAAAAATTCATTGAATTATTATTATCGAATCAAGAATTCAAGTCCTCAGAATCATTGATTTCATTCCCTTCTGTCAGTGAGGACGAGTTGGTCATATTGTCCACTCACCATGCTTGCACTCCTCTGTACAGGAGAAGTGCACCCCACCCCATCAACTAGGTTTTGGTGTTCCCCATGGCTGTGAAGCAGCAGCTCATGGAGCACGAGCCTACATTATTCACCTCCCAGAAAAAGGCATTAATTAAACTAGACTTTAAAAATGTTTTCAACCAGGTAAAAAGAGATATGGTATTGGAAGTAGTTCGAACAAGCTTTCCGTGATTACTCCCCTTCGTTTCAGGAGGGTACAGTAGGGAATCGACTCTACCTTGTTGTTTGGGGAACATGAAGTTGTTTCCACAGAAGGTGTCCAGCAGGGAGACCCACTTGCCTGTTTCTTTTCGGCATGGCTACTAAAGAGATCACAAGTAGGTTGACCAGCGAGCTCAACATCTGGTTCCCGGACGATGACTCCCTGGCAGGGACACAGGAGTCCCTTTAAGGGGATCTACAACTAGTGAAATCTAGGAAAGAGGAGTTTGGACTCGCCCTAAATCCATCAAAGTGTGAAATCATCTCATCTAGCCAAACAATCATAGATGCAGTACGAACCGTGTTGCCAGGAGCCCCAGTGATCACTCCCACCAACAGTGTGCAGCTAGGGGCAGCTCTGGGCTCGAGCGCCATTGAGTTAATCCTCAAAGAAAACCTGAACATCCTGAGGAAGATGGAGGGAAAAAATAGGGGATTTGGATAGCCACGATTCTTTGTACCACCGCATAAGGTGTCGCGCTTTGCCCAGGCTTACCTATTTCGTAAGGTGTGCTCCCGCCTTCGACAGCCCAAATTAACAGAATATGACGCACACCTAAAATCAATAACCATGAAAGTGTTAAACCTCTCCCTGCAAGGTGACCATTGGCACCAAGCAAAGCTCCCAGTTAGACTCGGAGGTATAGGTATTCACATGGTGACACAGATAGCATTGCCGGCTCTCTTATCTTCGACTAGTGCTACAGGTGAAATAGTGAATGAAATAATACCAGAATACCTAAGAGACTCCATTGGGATTCAATATATTTTCTAAACGACTCCAAACAAGCCAAATTGGATAGCCCCAAAGTGGAGAAATGGCCACAGTATTGCTGGAGGCCATGGGGCGTCTGGGAAGGACAAAGAATGTCTCCTTGTTGTGCAAGATCCCCATGCTGGGGACTTCCCGTTGGCTGTCCCTAATTCCGCCTTAGGTACCTGCCTGGACCATTGGGTCTTAGGTATTGGTGTTGACTTGCACATAGCTGCTCTTATCTCCACCGAACACCAGTGTATTTACGGCTATGCATCGGGAGACCAATGCGGCAGCCATGGTCTTATCTGTCGTAAGTCACCGGGAAAGATTGCCAGACATGAAACAGTCAATGATATCATCAAGAGAAGTTTGGCTACAGCTGGGTGTCTAGCACAAATGGAACCTCAGTTGTACAGACCCGAAAACAGACACAAACGCCCAGATGGAGTCACCCTGACGCCATGGAGGAATGGTAGATAGGTCCTGTGGGACTACACGTGTGCACCTACATTGGCTGAAACCTATATACCTCACAGTATAACAGAGGGAGGTGGGGGGGGGGTTGTCGGAAAATCCGACACCATTTAATATATCATACAGATAATAGCTGTATTGTATAAACAAGTTAACCATAGAAAACGTAACTTGTAGTGGAATTACCGTCTATAGAAACGGGATATCATCACCACATACTATTATATTCTCCACCTATTATGGTGGTGAATTATTCTTAAAATACATTAGTCTTGGACTTTACCATATAAAAACATCCTTATATAAATTAACTTAATTATCAATATTAAAGTAGAGTAAATGTGACCCTTCTATCACTTTCTGAAATCTGGACAATGTAAGCCAGGCGTCAGGGAGGAAGGAGGGAAGCCATTGTTGTTGATACTAGACCAGAGGCTCACACAGGAGCAAATTCGGCTCCTGTTAATTTTACTTGGACGAAGTGTTATGGAAACTAAAGTGTACCATTATCAACACGCTGTCTACAAATTCAAGTTAAGTGTCTATCCGAAAACCCGTTTATCATTCATTTATGGCCATTAATGTCAGGATATAGGGTGAGCTGGTTAGATCACGAAATCGCCTCAAACTAAAGGTAATTAAGCCAGATCTTCAATGTTCCATGTATAGTATTTTCTCTGATATAGCTTGTCATATATAGGTACCTGGCTTTACAGCTAGCGCCCTTTTAACAGGTCAAGACGAGGAAGCAAGATTTTGTGCACCAGTTACTGGGTGATGGAAGCTACCTCAAAGAGGATAATTTGGTGTCTACACCCTAGTTATACCTGGTGGACTAACCTGCTGTACTATAAGATAAGGAACCTTTTCAATGTATGTAGTTAATACTGTAGTTTGATTGGCTGCATATATATAAATATAAACCCCCCCTAATGTGTAGAGGATCGATTTGTGAGATTGAGATTATTGCAGAAATACAGTCCACTTATCATTATACAAATTGCTATCGAAGTATATAAATTAACGTAAATATAAATTCATATAAATTAAATAAATATAAATCTCACAGGTCGGTTCCCACATTAATTGGTCATCTTCGAACCGGATGACGGATTATTTGATCCTATGAACCCACATTTGGTCATCTTAGTACCGGATGAACCAGTTAACCAGTGGATTCATTAAATATCTAGTGCAGTGTGATTTAAACAAAGCCAGTCAAGACGGCGGCGTTGCCTCGAACGAGTTCACGAGCCCCGCTCAGTTCAGATCAGCTTCGTCAGTGGTTTCATGTACACCCACAGATTTGGTGGCGTGTTATTCTGTGAAATGACAGCGCTAATATAGAAGCCAGCCAAATTAGTGGCTGTGTCCTCGCAAGATTGTTCACGGATTTCGTGGTGTTACATTTCGCGAGAGATTATCTACGAATTTTGTGGACTTTATTTCGCGAGGTCACTAATAATATTTAATACTTCTTGATAATATTAGAAGTTTCATAGAGGCTAATTAAGAGGCTATTATCAATAATTGTGTATATTATTTCTCCAAAATAGAGAATTATTTAATATATATTGCACTAGTGATCACAGTATAATATTTACTAATTGCCAACCCACAACAGGGTAGGATATTAAACATTGACTAGTTGAACTATTATTGCCCATCCTAGTCCCATTATTACCATAGTCAGTTGTACTATATTGATCAACCTAACACCATTAATGAATGGTCCAGACCCTATTTTGGGTGTAATTTTTATCAACTCGAGTTGAGTTGTATATATAATAATTTACTTATGATCATTACACCTTTGAGTGATTAATTAGTGTCTATTCCATCCTAGGGTGATATAGAAGAGCTAACCTAAAGGTACTTCCAGTGACACTGGTTTATCACTCAAATCATTAGTGTGTATGATTGTATATATATATAATGTGTATTAATTTTAAGTGCTAACCTCTAGTAGAGGTAGGATTATTGCCTAGTGAGTTCAGAATTTACCCTAGGCTACCATTAGAGCTTGTTCAGTATTATGAGCAGCCCAAGTACAAGCCCCACAAGGCTTCACCAACGAGCCAGTATGCATAATGCAGGGAGAATGAAAAGAACCCTTGCAGGTCTTAAAGGCCACTTAACAAGACAGATCAAGAAATGTGAAGATTTGTCACAACAATCTCAAGTTGATTATGCTGACCTGGAAAGCTATTATCAAGCAGCTGCAGGTAAATTTGAGCAAATCAAATGCCAAATAGCAACATATGTGGCTGAACTTGCCAACACCAATTTATCAGAAACAGAAATAGACGACATTATGGTTGATCTTGCGAATTATGAAGATCACACTCAGGCCACGTTACAGCCTTATGTCAAATTAATTGCCCAGAACAAGGCAACAGCAACAACAGTTGCATCTAATACGAGTCAAGCAGAAGCTCGACTCCCTCCAATTAATTTACCCACTTTCTCAGGAAAAGATGAGGAAGATTGGGACGAATTTTGGAACAAATTCGTTGACCTTGTAGACTCAAAACAATCTTTACCAAAGAGTAGTAAATTCTCTTATTTGCAAGGCCAATTATCAGGTGAGGCTAAAACAGTAGTATCCCATCTGAGATTAACTAATGACGGCTATGATCTGGCAGTAAAACTCCTCAAGGATAATTATGCTGATCCAGAAGTAAGAACATCACATTTAGTTCATGAGCTGTTGCATTTACCCCCACCGGAGGCTTCAGCTGATTCACTCCAAGTCTTCAAGCTGGAGATAGAATCATTGATCAATGCCCTCAGCCTGACAGCAGATACAAACGGGGCTGAGTGGGTCTTGAAAATAATTGTCCAGGAGAAAATACCTAGGGACATATTGAGACAAATGAGTGCTCATTACAATAAAAGCATCTTATCCATGAATGAAATATCTGAAGGTTTAGAGTCAGTAGTTCATCAATTACGAACACATGACAAATTAAAACCACCAAGTAAACCCTCAGAAACCAATAATAGTAAACCACAGAGTACCAAAGGTACTCCAAATCAATCTAGACAATATAATTCAACACCAAAGTGGAACAGTGGCAGTGTGGGTGTATATGCAGTGGGACCCTCCAAGCCTATAGTTACTGTGTCACCCAAGAACGTGACACCAAAGGGTACTGGAAGCTATGGAACATGTTTGTTCTGCAATGAGAAACATTCAATGTACCACTGCCCTAATTTTCCTGATAGTGACGCCCGTGTTGAGCGACTCAAAGATTTGCAACATTGCACGAGGTGCCTCAGGAAACATAACATCAATGACTGTGATACCCAATTACACCCTTGTAATAGGTGTAACAAAGGTCAGCACCATGCAGCATTGTGCAGAGACACCAAAACAACGTCTCCAAACCCCAAGGTGGAAGATAGCATTCCCACCTCAGTATGGTACTAGTACTGCAAGGTGCAACAAACGAAGAGTGTCCAATCGGCAAAGTCTAAAGGTAATACGACTTTGCCTACTGCCCAAATTACCATCCTGAATAAGAGGGCCAAGGTCCATACCCGTGGGTTGTTTGACCAAGGATCCCAGAGAACATATATCACTAAAAAGCTGGCAGATGAATTACAATTAAGGCCTGTAGCCCAGATGCCATTCAATATCTCAGGGTTTGTAACAGATGCAGGACCTCAAGTCTACCAGGTGGTACAACCATCAGTACGCTTAGGCAGGTACGTCTGTCGAGTACAAGCCATTGTGGTGGACAAAATACCAGTAGACCTACAAGTTCAAGGTCTGAGAACAACAGCCAAATTCCTGAGAAATAGAGGAATAAAATTGGCAGATAATATTAAGTCTGATCACCTCACTGACTTCGGTCTCCTTGTTGGGACAGACTATTGCCATCGATTCATCGGTAGCCCTACTAAATATCAGGGTATAACCATGTTAAACTCTGCAGGAGGTAAATTACTCTCAGGTCCAGTATCAAGCCTGAGGAGACCTATGCCTGCAGATAAACAATACCAATAGAAATCTAAATTTGTCAGCTGATTATATTTCTCCAGCAGCATTATACTAAGGAGATTACAGCTGACTATACCAACAGAGGTTGATGTTAGTATCATCATTTAAAGCTGAAGATGAGTTCATGAGGCCTCAGTGGCAAATCAGTGAACAGTAGCCTAAAACAGCTACAAGTCACTGCGACCAATGTCACTGAACCCACTGCAGTCTCAGAACCATACTTTACTTTAATGATGAACTATTCAATCTTCTGAATCAATTAACTAAATTAAACCCCAATAAATCTGATGACTGATTTGATACATTTATTATTTAATCAAGATGTATTCCATGGGCCTCAGTGTTTATATATCAGTGACCAGTTACCTGAACAAACTTCAAGTTATATCTATGTCACTGATCTCACTGCAGTCCCTGAATCATACTTGACTGTAGTACTTGATCACATTCAGTCTTCTGGGTTAAATAATATGTAATAAGGCTTGAATATTAGCCTTTCAAGAGTTGACAGGGAAATGAAATCGCATTAGACTTCTAACCCCTGCAACTCTAGTACGGGACATCCGTCCTGTATGAACAGACACACAAATGTGTGATTACTAACTACTAACATCAAATTAATGTAATAATTCGAAGGAGGAGTATCGGTGTTCGTCTGTTCTAAATAGGACTTCGACCCGTGAGCAGCCCCCTGGGGAATTATGTCGGAAAATCCGACACCATTTAATATATCATACAGATAATAGCTGTATTGTATAAACAAGTTAACCATAGAAAACGTAACTTGTAGTGGAATTACCGTCTATAGAAAACGGGATATCATCACCACATACTATTATATTCTCCACCTATTATGGTGGGAATTATTCTTAAATACATTAGTCTTTGGAATTTACCATCATAAAAACATCTTATATAAATTAACTTAATTATCAATATTAAAGTAGAGTAAATGTGACCCTTCTATCACTTTCTGAAATCTGGACAATGTAAGCCAGGCGTCAGGGAGGAAGGAGGGCAGTCATTGTTGTTGATACTAGACCAGAGGCTCACACAGGAGCAAATTCGGCTCCTGTTAATTTTACTTGGACGAAGTGTTATGGAAACTAAAAGTGTACCATTATCAACACGCTGTCTACAAATTCAAGTTAAGTGTCTATCCGAAACCCGTTTATCATTCATTTATGGCCATTAATGTCAGGATATAGGGTGAGCTGGTTAGATCACGAAATCGCCTCAAACTAAAGGTAATTAAGCCAGGTCTTCAATGTTCCATGTATAGTATTTTCTCTGATATAGCTTGTCATATATAGGTACCTGGCTTTACAGCTAGCGCCCTTTTAACAGGTCAAGACGAGGAAGCAAGATTTTGTGCACCAGTTACTGGGTGATGGAAGCTACCTCAAAGAGGATAATTTGGTGTCTACACCCTAGTTATACCTGGTGGACTAACCTGCTGTACTATAAGATAAGGAACCTTTTCAATGTATGTAGTTAATACTGTAGTTTGATTGGCTGCATATATATAAATATAAACCCCCCCTAATGTGTAGAGGATCGATTTGTGAGATTGAGATTATTGCAGAAATACAGTCCACTTATCATTATACAAATTGCTATCGAAGTATATAAATTAACGTAAATATAAATTCATATAAATTAAATAAATATAAATCTCACAGGTCGGTTCCCACAGGGGTCACCTTGAGGGAGACCCAGAAAACTAACAAAGTATAGGGATCTAGAACGTTGTTACAGGTTCGTAGCGCCGGGGTAAATGTGCCCTTAAGTTCCTAAAGGATGTGGGTGAGGAACACATTAGGAAAACTAAGTACCCTAGAATAGCCAGTTTCCTATTCCAGCGCCTCAGTGTCGCAATCCAGAGAGGAAATACGTGCTGTATCTCGGGCACACACCTAACCTCCGAGTAGCTGGATGAGGTCTTCGAACAGTGAGTGTTATATATGTGTGCTTTCTGTAAACTGTAGCAATGTTAAAAAATCTTTTCAATATTTCTTACGTTTTTCTTCACTGTTGAGGGAAGTTGAAAAATTAACTCTCCAAAGTTCATTTTTACACTTTACCATAGTCTGACGCCTGGGGATGCATTTCGCAATGTACACTTTACATTTTCTAAGACAATATTACTGTGTTAAACATCGGATTATATACTCTTTTTGAGTGAGGTGGAGGATGAATGCTATAACAAGGAGTATTAAATATGTCAATGAATAAATGGAACAAAGGGTGTTAATGAATAAATGGATTAAGGGGAATCAATGAATAAATGGATCAGGGGACAGTAGTAGGGTAATTGAATGCTGTGTCTGCCTTGGCTCTGGGTCTTGCAGTGGATAGAATGTAATTATATGTTAGCTGGTTGTTGACTGCTGGTCTGGACTTCTTAGTATGTAGTGCCTCGCTGATATCCAATGTCCTCCTGTCGTTATATCTGTCGATTATTTCAGTGTTTCTTATCGAGATGTCTCTGGTGATGATCTGATTGTGTGTGGAGATTTCATGTTCCTTGACAGAGCCCTGTTTTTGTGCATTGTTAATTGCCTAGAGAGAATGATAGAGACCTTGTTGTCTTGCCAATATACTGTGATCTTTGGGGCTCACAGTCCCCAAATGAGCATGTGACAACGTCACAGACGACTTAGGTCTCTCTTAAGGCGTTCTTTTTGGTGTCTGGAGAGTTCTTCATAAGTAAGTTGGCGGTCTTCTTGTTTTAGTAATGTATTGTTAATTGTATCTTCTGATCAGTGTCTGTGGGGAAGACGTTTCTATCAATAATATCTTTCAGGACTCTTTCCTCCATTTTATTAGCCACAGAAAAGAAGTTCTTGTAAAACAATCCAAAAGGAGGTACAGGTGTTGTGTTGGTTGCTTCTTCAGAGGTTGCATGGCGTTTCACCTTTCTTTAACGATGTCTTGAACATTACTGTTACAGAACTCATTGTTGACTAGGACCTGTCTTACTCTACAGAGTTCCTCGTTGACCTGCTTCTAACCAGTGCTGTGACTTAGAGCTCGGTCGACATAGGTGTTAACAACACTCCTCTTGTTCCTGCCCGGGCAGTCACTATTAGCATTGAGGCACATTCCTATGTTCGTTATCTTAGTGTAGACTGGAGTATGAAAGCCAACACTTCTTTCCGTGACTGTTACATCTAGAAAGGGCCGCTTCCTTTCACTCTCCATCTCGTAAATCAAATTTACCACTGAATTTTGCTCGAATTCCTCTTTTAACTGCTGCAAACGTCCGACATCAGGTACCTGCATAAATATGTCGTATATACCTTTCATATACTGCAGTATATGAGAGGTTTTAAGTCAATGTCAACTAGGATACTCTGCTCTATGGTTCCAATGTTAAAATTCGCGAACAGGACACGTAGGGAAGAACCCATGGAGACCCCATCTACTTGTTTATACATGTGCCCATCGGGACTCAAGAAGGATGCCTCTTTAGTGCAAGCTTCGAGTAACTTCCACAGTATGATCTCTAGTATATCTAGAGGGGTACAAGCTGGATCGCGATACACTCTGTCCATCATCATCCTGATTGTTTCGTCCACGGGCACGTCGGTAAACAGCGACTCCACATCCCCGATGAGGCTCTCATCCCCGTGGCCCGTGCTCCCCGCAGTAAGTCAAGAAATTCCTTTAGAGATTTCAGGCTGAAAGCACAAGGCAAATAAGGAGTCAGCAGGCAGTTGAGTCGCTTAACCAGTCTGTATATATGTGTGGGTATTTGGCTGATGATTAGTCGAAGTGAGTTTCCTGGTTGTTAGGTCTAGACACAAGATCTACAGATATACAGCTACCTGATATCGAACGTTTGCACCAGTTGAAGGAGGCATTCGAGCTAAATTTGTTGCTAAGTTTCACTTGTGAGAGGGGAAAGTGATGGGATGCTGCCCTTTCTAGCTGTAACAGTCGGAGACAGGAATTGAGGTTTTCATACTGCAGTCTACACTAAGATAACGAATATAGGAATGTACCTTAATTCTAATAGTGACTGCACTGTCAGGCACGAGGAGAGTGTTGTCAACACCTATGTCGACCGAGCTCTCTCTCACAACTCTGGTTGGAAGCATGTCGACAAGGAACTGTTGAGTAAGGTAGATTATTATATATACAAAAATATGAAACCCTACATGGCTATCCAGTACTAATACCACTTCACCAACGATGTTAAAAATTAACAAATACCCTTCGTCCCCTTGATGTAATTCTCGCCTTTCGACAAACTAACACAATTCGTTGTAATCTGGTTCACACTGCACGTCCTGCTTCCAATGTTGGTGGTGCGAATTCTGTTTTATATTCCTTGTGTCCTCTCCTATATTATGGTGAAACTGACTGTATTTTTAATGACTGACTAAAAGTACACATAAAATGTGGTAAACTTGTTTAAAACAATGTTCTTTTCTGTATTAGAGACTCAATTATTATTATTCCTAGGTGCACAGTTACAAACCCATTATGATTTCAACTTAGATTCAACAGAGCAGAAGAAATTGTTAAACACATATGGCAAAATCTTACTGAAGCGACCATACGAGTCATAAATACTCATACTCACTCATAAGTAAAACAGAAACAAGCAACAATTAGTGGGCCAGCCAGAGGCTTAGGGCCCGCGTAGAAATATCCCTGAAAAAAAAAAAAATCTTCCTAAACAATTATTCCTGACTCTCTTCACAGACGCCATCTTGTTGATTCGTCTCTCACTCACAACGAGGCAAACACAAACCTTAGTCTTGGCTTTGTTGCTACTGACTCTTACCTTATCAGTTCATAGTCAGATGCTCAACTATTCTTAGCAGGTGTGTGACCTGACTTAGTAATATGCCTCTCAGTCCTCTCCCAACATTGCTGTTTCGTCTCTTTACCTCTTTAATTTGGTTCGCACTGTTTTATGTCACCTCTTCTTTAGTTACTCTTCGTATTTTCTCTCCTTTATTGCACTTACATTTTTGGGTGTAATTATATTTTTCTCTGCTTTTATACCTTATTTTCCCGCTTTCACATCACTTCCACTCTTGTCTTATAATGACTTCCCTTTACTATAAGTTGTCAAGTGTCCAAATGAACGGAAACATAGATAGTTTCCGTTCAAGTCGTTAGAGTTATTCACTAATGCATTATTTAATTATGTCGGTAACTGAGTTCGTCCTATTTAAAACAGGTACATTTAATACTTCAAGTTTCCTATGACACACTTCTCTCTCGTAGGTGTCTCCAAACACAGTCAACCGCTGTCTCCCCACTTCCCACCACCCAGGCTCTCAGCTAGATCAAACCTTTCGTCATGGAGAAAATATTACTCTCCTTCGACTCGGTCGCCCGTGATTGTGGGTTCCCATAAATGTGATTACATCCCGCTCCCAAATGGGAGCGACCTAACCTTTTCACGGAAGAAGAGATCAGGCCAACCGTGTAAACCCCAAAGTGAATTCAATCGTCCTAGAGTCAAGGTCTTCCTTCCGTCACCCGTGCAAGGGCATGTTACTCCAAAGGATTCTTTCAGGCGAAAGACATGAATGAGGGCTTGATATTTCCGTACATTTATTAATCTAATAACAAAGCGGAATAATTTTTTGTAATTCGGGTCTGTTTATGAAGACCTTGAAAAGTTTGCCTGCACGATCTATAACAAGAAACTTATAATAGCAGTTATAAATAACCTGCTCTCTGCAGAGAATAATAGGATTATAATGTTCTTGTATGAATACCATGTCATAAATATAACCCATCATTATGACAGACAATGTAACCAAATTAGCATGTAACAAGAATGTAGTTTAATTATATCTAGGTATCCCCATCTCTGTTGTTAAGAATATACTGTTCCAAACACTCAGGTCTGATTGAATTGAAGAGAAAATACAGACTCCCAAAGGCCTGAAAGCACCAGTGTATAAAAAGCTATGATTTGTTTAAATTCGAAACCAATGCACATATGCAGCACAAACCTTCCACCAGACTGTGCGACACAATGGTTGCCAGGTTAATGTTGGGTTACTGTTACCTGTGCCAGGTGGCTACAGGTGACGGATCTCCCAATCCTGAGCTCTCCAGGTACAAACTCTGTGAGCAGGAACTGGGTCATGATCTCCCACATTGCATCACTGAATGCTTAGTTTTTAGATCCTTGAGACCTGCCGACATGAGGCACCTGGAGCTTTCCAGTCAATCACTTTATTACCTCTTGTGTTCTTGTGGATATCCTTATAATGAATCCAACGTTAGCTAGTGGAGATTACTGATCACACGGACCTGTACGACTGACCATCCTACGACATAGGATTTTTTACAATTACGTAGCTGTTGACACACTGTGCAATCCTTCAAACACTCTAGGGGTAGCTGTATATACAGAAATGTGCCTAAATATGTTAATACAAAAAATTGCTAACATGTTTTCGTTCCATTTTACCAATGGGATTCATCGAACTCATCACATAAATCCACCAGCACGCTACAGCATTAATCATCAATACTGCCAATTTATGTGGGGACGGTTAATCACTGTAACAGCTCATTTGACCACACAGAGAACTGTGCCATAGTCACTGTACTTTGTCCACCTCGACGATTATACTGATAACATTGTATAGTGTGACAATATATCACAATTGTGTTTATCACCATAAATCACAGTTATGTTCATCACCATCAACAATAGTTACTCTTGTGAGCCAATAGTTACTAATTAGTTGTGAGCAATATCACAACTAATTATGTCAATATAGGCAACAATTACTGATGTGTATATCACTGTGGCTAATAAATCACGGTTCACAATAACCTAACAGTTCACAGTACTTCACAAGGTCACAGTACTTCACAAGGTCACAGTACTTCACAAGGTCACAGTACTTCACAAGGTCACAGTACTTCACAAAGTCACAGTACTTCACAAGATCACAGTACTTCACAAGGTCACAGTACTTCACAAAGTCACAGTACTTCACAAGGTCACAGTACTTCACAAGGTCACAGTACTTCACAAGGTCACAGTACCTCACAAGGTCACAGTACTTCACATGGTCACAGTACTTCACATGGTCACAGTACTTCACAAGGTCACAGTACTTCACAAGGTCACAGTACTTCACAAGGTCACAGTACTTCACAAGGTCACAGTACCTCACAAGGCCACAGTACTTCACATGGTCACAGTACTTCACATGGTCACAGTACTTCACAAGGTCACAGTACTTCACAAAGTCACAGTACTTCACACGGTCACAGTACTTCACATGGTCACAGTACTTCACAAGGTCACAGTACTTCACATGGTCACAGTACTTCACAAAGTCACAGTACTTTACAAAGTCACAGTACTTCACAAAGTCACAGTACTTCACATGGTCACAGTACTTCACAAAGTCACAGTACTTCACAAAGTCACAGTACTTCACACGGTCACAGTACTTCACATGGTCACAGTACTTCACAA
>NC_091196.1:11703480-11755980 GCF_040958095.1 Procambarus clarkii
GTCAGTGTTAGCACCCCGGGGTCAGTGTTAGGACCCCTGGGGTCAGTGTTAGCACCCCCGGGGCCTCCGGATTCAGACGAGTCTAATGGAACAAAACAATTTAAAAAAAAATCCAAACTCCATATTCAATTTTACTAATATAATCGATTAGATAAATGTGGGGGATGAAAGGCTTTGATAAATGGACAATAACTAAAACAAAATGAAAGCCAGGATTTGAACCTTGAATTGCAGGGACATTTAAGCGAATACACTCAAACGACTCTCGAACACCAAGTGTCCCCTTCACTATAAACCCTGCCCTCAGTGCCCCTTCCTCCCCGCTGCTCCCCTTCACTCTCCCCTCCCCCTCACACAACCCTCACAGCTCTCTACTCTAGAGCTCTCCTACTCTGCCCGGGCGCTACTTCAACTGCTCCAGCATCAGGCTTCAGCCCTCTTCTCTTGTTTATTCAATTATGTAACAAGAGTTTAACCTCCAACCTTTCCTCACTCTCAACCGCTTCGGTCCTCACTATCATATCCCCTCTCCTCACTATTATGTCCCACTCCTCACTATCATATCATATGTCACTCCTCACTATCACACACCTCACTATCATATCTCACTCATCACTATCATATCCCCCCTCCTCACTATCATATCCCCTCTCCTCACTATCATATCCCCTCTCCTCACTATCATATCCCCACTTTTCACTATCCTATCCCTCTCCTCACTATCATACCCCCCTCTTCACTATCCTATCTCCCTTCTCACTATCATATCCCCTTTCCTTACTATCATATCACCTTTCCTCACTATCATATACCCCCTCCTCACTACCATATCCCCCTCCTCACTATCATATCACACGTCCTCACTATCATATCACACGTCCTCACCATCAAACCCTCCTCTCCTCACTATCATATCCACCTTCTTCACTACTAAACCCCGCCGCACTACCTCATCCCTTGTCTTCACTTCCAAACCGTCTTACACTTTTATGCCAGTCCCAATACTTCGCTCTCAAACATTCTATGGTACCCTAACAATCCCCATCCTTTGGTACCGTAACAATCCCCGTCCTTTGGTACCCTAACAATCCCCGTCCTTTGGTACCGTAACAATCCCCGTCCTTTGGTACCCTACCTATCCCCATGCTTTCTTCCTCACGTAGGGCCATTGCTGTTCTCTCCCCTTGCCCGTTCCTTCCCAAGCTCATCCCCGCACCATTAATACCCCACTATCCACACCCCACCATTCATACCCCCACCATCCACACCCCTTTCCCCCTTAATGGCAGTGAGGGTGCAGTGATCTGGCTCTCCCATTACTTAGCATTTTAAAAAGCACCGAATCACCTTCGGTGGTTGATTGTTCAATAAATCTCTAACCCTGTCCATGGAGGACAGAAGAAAATGTATATACGCTGATTAGCATTGTAAATGTGTGGCCACGTCTGTGGTAGAAAAAAAAACTGCCTACTTAAACAAATATCTAATGAAAATCTCACCGACCTAACAAATTCACAAAGACCTGAAAGTTGTAGCATTAAATATTATTATAGATATTGTGAGGAGACATTCACATATGGGACCAGTAGAGCAAGAACTCGGCAATGTGATGTTATAGTGGCCAGAATACGCCTGGGATATAGACGTATCTGGCAGCTTTCTCAACACCCAAATGTCGAGTACACAATGTGTCAACTTTGTGAAAGAGAAAACCTGCACTCATTTGAACATTATATTGTGGAATGTCCCATATTGACTGATTTTCGAATTTCTTGGCTCAGGTATGCTGAACTTCGTAATTACTATTTGAGTACAGGAACACTTGATGATATATTAGACTTGTACCTTAGATTGACCATGTAATGTATCAACTATACAATGTATGTATGTGATGTAACTATATAACCTGAGTTTGTAAAAGCATCTTAATGACCTTCAGTGGTTAAGCGCTTAATTGCACACTGTTACGGCCCTATTGGGTCGCAACTGGGGTTCTTCTCTGATGTTATTAGAGTTTGGGTATCCGGCCCCAAGTTAGTAGTGGCTTTCAAGGGGTGTGTTCCGTAACGCAAGTAAATTAAAGGGGAAGGGATCAAAATGCACTAATTTAAATATATATATTAACCTCCACCATAAATAAATATCTCACAGTCACTCGCTGGGTCTATAACTACACTTATGTACAATAACTTGTCTTCCTCTGAAGACACAGGATGCTCTACGGTGCTCAAGACGAGTAGCCCTGGTTCTCTTCTCGTGGCCTCACGATGAATCCTTTGATTCTCTTGGCGAATCTACCCAGGCCACAGGCCAGCCAAATCACAGTCCCACTGGGTGCACCGTCGTGGAGGCCTTCAACCACAAATCCAGCCTTTAGCTGGCAGGTTCCAATCAGCTTCGCTGCATAGGCCACTCCACGACCGATACTAGGGTTGCGAGCCCTAGGCAGGAGCCTCGTGTGATTCCACAGATCACTCTCCTCACCACAGTGGCTAGTCTCTTCCACCAGTCAACCCCCGGGTACGACGATTCCTCAACTCTGCCACGTCACAGGCAGGCTAACACTCTCAGCAGTGTTCGTCCGGGAGCAACTCACAGCTTCTGCAGCAAACATGTGGAGAGACTTTGGCTGCCTTGGGTAGACTGATCCAACGTCCATTACAGCAGTCCCAGGTCGACTCTGTAATCAGACACGTCATTACTACTGGTTACACTCTAGGGCACCTCACTTACAGGCTTAGACACAAACGTCCACCTATCCACTCCATAGATGACGTTGCTGTCTAAGCGTCACCTCACCAGAGGTCAGCAGCGGCTACGTTACGAGCTAATTAAGATGGGAAACCAGCTCCTGTGGCCGGTATATCCTGTCCTCACTAGATGGCGTCGTCCATTTGGAGGGGGTTTCGGGAGCTGACCCACAGATCCGGTCGGGAGGATCCGGGGTTTCGGGAGCTGACCCACAAGGGAGCCGGTCGGCCGAGCGGACAGCACGCTGGATTTGTGATCCTGTGGTCCTGGGTTCGATCCCAGGCGCCGGCGAGAAACAATGGGCAGAGTTTCTTTCACCCTATGCCCCTGTTACCTAGCAGTAAAATAGGTACCTGGGTGTTAGTCAGCTGTCACGGGCTGCTTCCTGGGGGTGGAGGCCTGGTCGAGGACCGGGCCGCGGGGACACTAAAAAAAAAAAAAAGCCCTGAAATCATCTCAAGATAACCTCAAGATAACAGATGGCGTTGTTGTCACTGCTCCGTGCTCGGACGCAGGACTCGGGTCCGTAACACACACTAGTTTCTCTATCAGCTATCTCACCCTGTCAGAGTAAAAGAGACAAATGTATGTGTATGTGTCTGTATATATGTATGTATATGTATGTATATATGTATGTATATGTATGTACATGTATGCATATGTGTTTGTATATATATGTATATGTATGTGCAGAATAACCACATGTGAAAAATAGAGAATGCTTAACGCGTTTTCGGCTAATTCGCCTTCATCAGAGCAAAGTAGAATGAAGATGATGAAGGCGAATTACCCGAAAACGCGTTAAGCATTCTCTATTTTTCACATGTGGTTATTCTGCATACTTGGATCAGTGTTTTTGTGATCATTGTTGCGTATATGCATGTGTATGTGTGTTTATGTATATGTGGAAGCTGATCAGAATTACATTTCACCTATATAAATACACATTATTGACACTATGTAAAAGACACACTGAACACTTTATGTAGGGCATACGTTTCTGTGTATCTATGTATTTACGTATGTAGGTTTGCTTAGCATTTTAAAAGCACTACAATCACTTTCTGTGGTTGATTGTTCAATAAATCCCTGAACTGTAATGTTTAATAAATCACTAACCCTGTCCATGGAGGACAGAGGAAAATGTATATATGCTGGTTAGCGTTGTAAATGTGTGGCCACGTCGGTGGTAGAAAAATAATAGTAATAATAATAAAAAACTGCCTGGGTGCTGGTGAGGAAGTGGAACTGGGGTTGAAACTATTGCAATAATACATATTTTGAAAATGTAACAATCCAACAACACACACATTCGTTATGCCGAGCAACCTTTCATGCACAAATGATGGGATGTGAGATTGCTTAGCGGACACCAGCTATTAGTTGAACGTACCAAAATGGACTGTAGTTAATGTCTTCATTTTTGGACAAGCAGTTGGAGTGTTCCAGTAGTATCTAAGGTGACCCTCACGGCCACGCTGAGCGTAATATCTGCCATTAAATAGTTGCTGTCATGACAATTATTAACACCAAGCACTCAAGAGTAACTGAATAGGCTGGTTACCAAGTTGTTCATTTTTGTTCCCTTTTGTTCCTTTTTGTTCCCAGATTATGTTGGGTCCTCGCTCATGTTGAGTCCAACCTTATGTTGGGTCCCAGCTCATGTTGGGTCCCAGCTCATGTTGGGTCTCAGCTCATGTTGGGTCCCTGCTCATGTTGGGTCCCAGCTCATGTTGGGTCTCAGCTCATGTTGGGTCCCAGCTCATGTTGGGTCCCAGCTCATGTTGGGTCTCAGCTCATGTTGGGTCCCAGCTCATGTTGGGTCTCAGCTCATGTTGGGTCCCAGATCATGTTGGGTCCCAGCTCATGTTGGGTCCCAGCTCATGTTGGGTCCCAGCTTATGTTGGGTCCCAGCTCATGTTGGGTCCCAGCTCATGTTGGGTCTCAGCTCATGTTGGGTCCCAGCTCATGTTGGGTCCCAGCTCATGTTGGGTCCCAGCTCATGTTGGGTCTCGGCTCATGTTGCGTCTCAGCTCATGTTGGGTCCCGGCTCATGTTGGGTCCCAGCTCATGTTGGGTCCCAGCTCATGTTGGGTCCCAGCTCATGTTGGGTCCCAGCTCATGTTGGGTCCCAGCTCATGTCGGGTCCCAGCTCATGGCAGGTCCCAGCTCATGTTGGGTCCCAGCTCATGTTAGGCCCCAGCTCATGTTGGGTCCCAGCTCATGTTAGGCCCCAGCTCATGTTGGGTCCCAGCTCATGTTGGGTCCCAGCTCATGTTAGGCCCCAGCTCATGTTGGGCCCCAGCTCATGTTGGGTCCCAGCTCATGTTGGGTCCCAGCTCATGTTGGGTCCCAGCTCATGTTGGGTCCCAGCTCATGTTGGGCCCCAGCTCATGTTGGGTCCCAGCTCATGTAGGTAACCAAGAAAATGGTCAGGCTAATTTAGACGCTAAGATCAACCAGTCAATCAGTGTATCTCCCAAAACACCAATACATATTAAACAAGAAACTACAGTTAAGGTCCAAGATAGTTTAAACCCAACAAAATATATTCCAGGAGAATAGAATATACAGGAAGCTCATCGTGGCGTTCAGGACCGCACCCATCCAACCAGTGCACGACGTTGTCTTCTGCCACAACCCAGAGACAGTTCCCCTCCTATTTGAAGTGGTCGGAACAACAACAACGAACTTCCTTCTTGCATGATCGGCGTTCAATCCCCGAGTGTCAAAGTGGGAGGAACTGTTACCGCACTCCGTCCCTTTAGCCCAGGTAATGTCCTCATACTGATCTTTCCTCGTAGAAAAAGGACCACATACCTGATTCATAACAACTTATACAGAATATTACAATACTTGCTGGACTAAAACAGGTGTGTAACAAATCTAAATCATACATACATCATTGGCACAGAGTGACACTTAAATATATATATGTATATATACAGCATATATATATATATATATATATATAATATATATATATATATATATATATATATATATATATATATATAATATATATATATAAAAGGAAGGGGGTGGTAGGAGAAAAGCACACAGAAACTGTATTGGAGGGGATCTAAACATTCCCTCTAATGCGTTATGCGTGGTTTCCTCCGAGGCTATGGGTCCCCCTTCTTCCAGCTATATATTATATATAATATAATATATATATATATATATATATATATATATAATATATATATATATATATATATATATATATATATAGACCTCGCATATATATATATATATATGCGAGGTCTGCCACGTGACCAGTAAGAGGTAATTCATCCTATGTAAAATTCCTATTATGTCGTGCAGAATGATCCCAGGATGGTGTTCAAGTTTAGGAAGGGGCTTAAATCTGTTTGCCCTTAAATCCAATTAGGTACATGTTTTCCTCCTGTCCTTCCCCGCCTATTTCCATCTTTCTCTCTTCCCCCATCAATTACAATCATCCCCTTCAAAAATCGCGAATTTTCTCTCATTCTTTGGAGTGTGAAAATTCTCTTACATATTCACCACACCAACTCTAAACAGTATACCCAATACCCAGAGACGTGGGATTTAGCCTCAATTGCCTTCCTACGCCTAAGCATGCCAACAATATGCCAAACTGATCACTTGCATATCCTCCTCATCATTCCTCCCATTCTCTCTCTTACCCAATATAGTCTGGATTTAGAAGTGAAAAAATAATATATTTATATTTTTATTTTGTTCTATAGCAGAACTCCCTAGATGTTAGCGAAGCATCAGTGATTGTGGAATCCTCACTTTTCTGACTGTATTCCGCTGGTTTTAGTCTCGGTCCACCTGTCCTTAACCTGAGCTTCAGCTTGTATCCCCACGCTTAGTGTTGCACTGCCAGATTAGCTGGCTTCCTGTGAGTGATCATTCTTATTGTGGAGGCCTTAATAATCCTTCAGAGACTGATAGGCCTTAAGCCAAACTCCATATCTCCTCAGTACTGTTTAAGTTCTATTATTTCCTAATCGTCAGCTTTTATATCAAGTAATACCTTATTTCACATGACAAAGAATCACAATGGTGTGACATATCAATGAGTAAATAATTTGGAATAATACAGTGCACAGAAGGCTGGTTCAAGTCACCCCATTGCTCCAAAAGATGTTCTTATAACATATTTATGCTCAAAAGCACTCTGTCGTGGTATAGAACTGGTAGAAATGAAAAAGAGACTGGAGTAACACTAAATTTCAATAGGATAAAAAAAAATTGAGTTCTATCGTGGTGTGGAGTTCTGTCAAAAGTTCAGAAACAAATATTGAGTTGCAGACGAGGAGCCACAATAGCGTGGACTGAAAAATGTTGACCAAACCACACACTAGAAAGTGAAGAGACTTCGTCGTCTCTTCACTTTCTAGTGTGTGGCCTGGTCAACAAGTATTGAGTTGCTGTTAAAGGCTGTGACAAAATCCTTTTGACACCTTTGAAAAGTGTGGTAAATTACGGACTTGACACACATTGTGCTGATGTTGCAAACCATTAATTAACAACTGGCACGCGTTCATAAGCAGGAATTTTATTAGAGTTTAAAAATTCAAGAGATATCTTCATATTTTGGAGAACTAAGAAATGCCCAAGAACCTGAAAGTATCAGTATAACACCTTTTGTAAAAACTGGTATTTGTATGGTTAGCACAGTGATCGAACCAGACAATGTGATGGAGTCATTGCAGTATTTTCGCTTTGGATATAGGCCCATCCGGCAAGTTAATGAGGCTGTGCCACTCCCAAAATATTCCGCTTGTAAATTCTGTGACTCGGTAAAGCATTCATTTAAACAGTACATCATTGATTGTGAAACAGTAAGAGACATCAGAACTACTGGTGTATTGCATATTCAACTATATAACTAATTCATTGAACCTCGTATATTGGAAGACATCTTAACAATTTCCCCAAAATTTATTTGTCGAGGTGGAAGAAGACAAGAAAAAGAAGAAAAGTTCTATTTTAAGCTCCATCTCTTCCATTCCTGTCCTGTGTGGCCGTGAGCAGTAGAAAGTTGCATTTGCAAAATCGTAAGTACAACGTACATCACATATGATGGAAAAGATTATAACCTCATGAATATATGTTGATGCTGTAATCTTGAGGTTATCTTGAGATGATGATCACCTCTCTTCTCTAGTTACAACCCGTTCTCGCACTTTCTTACAGTCAATATTGACTTATTAAATAAGTGCTTATGTGACATACTAATTTATTGTGAATATTTCAGTTTACCTTGAAAAGCTTCATAGAAACACCGACCTTACCTAACCTTCTTAGTATGTTAAGATAAGCATTTATTGCTTCGTAATTACAATTATTACTTAACCTATACTTATAATAGGTTAAGTAATAATTGTAATTACGAAGCAAAAAGATGCTTATCTTAACATACTAAGAAGATTAGGTAAGGCCGGTGTTTTCTATGAAGCATTTCAAGGTAAACTAAAATATTCACAATAAATTAGTATGTCACATTTGCACGTATTTAATAAGTCAATATTGACTATACGAAAGTGCGAGAACGGGTTGCTAGTTAACAGACTCGGACTAATAAAAGATCACTTCGTGACTTCCTCTGTCTTAACTGGTCGTTTGTTAACGGCTACGTTGTCCACCGTTGTTCCTTACAGTAACCTGAGCCCAGTGCTCCCTGCACAACTTGGTGATTGACCACCAAATGTCACGTGCATTACGGAAACACTGACGCCACGGTTACAAGTTGCACACAGAACCTGGGTTACACCCAAAGCTTATTGAGAGGCGTTAAAAAAGCTGCCACCACCTTCCCATTAACCATGTAATTAAGCTAAGTGACTGGGGAATGACCAATCAATAGCCGTAGAAATACCGAGAATATGAATTCCCAATTACTGAAAGGAGGGAATGAATTTACATTAAATGCGGCTTAACTCAGACAAAGGGAGAATATTATAATCAATGAGGAGTGCCTGGGAGGGCCACGTGAAGCATTCAGCGCAATAATTGAGGATCTTGAACATAATAAATAATAATTGGGGAAAATTGGCTAAACGCCATAAAATTCAATAAAATCGGTTTATAACGCAAAAGTAACGCAAAACAGGTGAGTGAGATAGGGAGTCGACACAACCGTCGACTCTCTCACATACCCGTCGACTCTCTCACACACTCGTCGACTCTCTCACACACCCGTCGACTCTCTCACATACCCGTCGACTCTCTCACACACTCGTCGACTCTCTCACACACCCGTCGACTTCCTCACACACCCATCGACTTCCTCACACATCCGTCGACTCCCTCACACACCCGTCGACTCCCTCACACACCCGTCGACTTCCTCACACACCCGTCGACTCCCTCACACACCCGTCGACTCCCTCACACATCCGTCGACCTTCCTCACACACCCGTCGACTCCCTCACACATCCGTCGACTTCCTCACACACCCGTCGACTCCCTCACACACCCGTCGACTCTCTCACACACCCGTCGACTCTCTCACACACCCGTCGACTTCCTCACACACCCGTCGACTCCCTCACACACCCGTCGACTCCCTCACACACCCGTCGACTCCACACACACACCCGTCGACTCCCTCACACACCCGTCGACCTCTCTCACACACCCGTCGACTCTCTCACACACCCGTCGACTTCCTCACACACTCGTCGACTTCCTCACACACCCGCCAACTCTCTCTCACACCTGTCGACTCCCTCTCACACCCGTCGACTCTCTCACACACCCGTCGACTTCCTCACACACCCGTCGACTTCCTCACACACCCGTCGACTCTCTCACACACCCGTCGACTCCCTCACACACCCCGTCGACTCCCTCACACACCCGTCTAACTCCCACACACACCCGTCGACTCCTTCACAACACCCGTCGACTCCCTCACACACCCGTCGACTCCCTCACACACCCGTCGACTCCCTCACACACCCGTCGACTCCCTCACACACCCGTCGACTCCCTCACACACCCGTCGACTCCCTCACACACCCGTCGACTCCCTCACACACCCTTCGACTCCCTCACACACCCGTCGACTCCCTCACACACCCGTCGACTCCCTCACACACCCGTCGACTCCCTCACACACCCGTCGACTCTCTCACACACCCGTCGACTCCCTCACACACCCGTCGACTAACTCACACACCCGTCGACTCACTCACACACCCGTCGACCCACTCACACACCCGTCCGACCCACTCACACACCCGTCGACTCCCTCACACACCCGTCGACTCCCTCACACACCCGTCGACTCCCTCACACACCCGTCGACTCCCTCACACACCCGTCCGACTCCCTCACACACCCGTCGACTCCCTCACACACCCGTCGACTCCCTCACACACCCGTCGACTCCCTCACACACCCGTTGACTCACTCACACACCCGTCGACCCACTCACACACCCGTCGACTTCCTCACACACCCCTTGACTCTCTCACACACCCGTCGACTCCCTCACACACCCGTCGACTCCCTCACACACCCGTTGACTCCCTCACACTCCCCTCGACTCTCTCACACACCCGTCGACTCCCTCACACACTCGTCGACTCCCTTACACACCCGTCGACTCTCTCACACACCCGTCGACTCCCTCACACACCCGTCGACTCACTCACACACCCGTCGACTCACTCACACACCCGTCGACTCCCTCACACACCCGTCGACTCCCTCACACACCCGTCGACTCCCTCACACACCCGTCGACTCCCTCACACACCCGTCGACTCCCTCACACACCCGTTGACTCCCTCACACTCCCCTCGACTCTCTCACACACCCGTCGACTCCCTCACACACTCGTCGACTCCCTTATACACCCGTCGACTCTCTCACACACCCGTCGACTCCCTCACACACCCGTCGACTCCCTCACACACCCGTCGACTCACTCACACACCCGTCGACTCCCTCACACACCCGTCGACCCACTCACACACCCGTCGACTCACTCACACACCCGTCGACTCCCTCACACACCCGTCGACCCACTCACACACCCGGCGACTCCCTCACACACCCGGCGACTCCCACACACACCCGTCGACTCTCACACGCTAGGACACACCTTTGCATTATGTCATGAAACATTAATTTTTTGTGTTCCATTTACGTTATTAATATTTCTGTTGCCTTTTTTTACCGGGAATTAACATATTATGACTTTACTAGCAAAAGTCCAGCACAGCCTCGACAACGCTAGACACGACAGAATACATGATATTATAAGCAAGAGAAATGACAGCTTTAAACATTACATTTACCCAAACGCTTTCGTCCAAGGTACATTTAACTGAGGTACACTGTACAGAGGTACACTGAACTGAGGTACACTGCACAGAGGTACACTACACAGAGGTACACTGCACAGAGGTACACAACACAGAGGTACACTACACAGAGGTACACTGCACAGAGGTACACTACACAGAGGTACACTACACAGAGGTACCCTACATAGAGGTACACTGAACTGAGGTACACTGCAAAGAGGTACACTACACTGAGGTACACTACACTGAGGTACACTACACAGAGGTACACTACACAGAGGTACACTACACTGAGGTACACTACACAGAGGTACACTGCACTGAGGTACACTACACAGAGGTACACTACACTGAGGTACACTACACAGAGGTACACTGCACTGAGGTACACTACACAGAGGTACACTTCACAGAGGTACACTACACAGAGGTACACTACACTGAGGTACACTACACTGAGGTACACTACACAGAGGTACACTACACAGAGGTACACTACACAGAGGTACACTACACAGAGGTACACTACACAGAGGTACACTACACAGAGGTACACTACACAGAGGTACACTACACTGAGGTACACTACACAGAGGTACACTACACTGAGGTACACTACACTGAGGTACACTACACAGAGGTACACTACACAGAGGTACACTACACAGAGGTACACTACACAGAGGTACACTACACAGAGGTACACTGAACTGAGGTACAGTGAACACAGAGGTACACTACACAGAGGTACACTGCACAGAGGTACACTCATCAATAATTCAGAGCAGGTGATACCAGACAGCAGGGCGCGGAGCCGTCAGCTGGGTGTATGTAAATATACACATTTGCATACCTGCGTTAATGTGTTTATGTCCGAGCGTGTGGGGGCTCAGGCCAGGTGTTTTATACACGGTGTATGATGTATTCTGGCATACAGGTAGTGCAGGTGTTTTATACACGGTTGTATGACGTTTTCTGGCATACAAGGTAGTGCAGGTGTTTTATACACGGTGTATGATGTGTTCTGGCATACAAGGTAGTGCAGGTGTTTTTATACACGGTGTATGATGTATTCTGGCATACAAGGTAGTGCAGGTGTTTTATACACGGTGTATGATGTGTTCTGGTATACAAGGTAGTGCAGGTGTTTTATACACGGTGTATGATGTGTTCTGGCATACAAGGTAGTGCAGGTGTTTATACACGGTGTATGATGTGTTCTGGTATACAAGGTAGTGTATGTGGTATACAAGAGAGAGCAGGTATTTTATTCATGATGAGATGCATATTGTGATGCTGGCACATAACAAAATGCAGGTGTTTCCTGCATTTGTGGTAAATTTAGGAGAACAGGCTAGTGCGTGTTTGCTCAGGTCGAGAGCTTGCGTGACGCAGATGACTGGGAATATATGCGTGAAATTATGAGGTAATATTTTGGTGAGTTTCACACCAAGTTCTCGGAAGGTTTTGCGTATTTGTTTCTGTATAAATCTCCCTTGTGTTACTGAAGCTTATTGTAGCGTCACACACCAGCCAGCGTGGGTCAGTGTGACGGTTGTGTTACACGCCAGCCAGCGGGGGTCAGGTGACGGTTGTGTTACACGCCAGCCAGCGGGGGTCACTGTGACGGTTGTGTTACACGCCAGCCAGCGGGGGTCACTGTGACGGTTGTGTTACACGCCAGCCAGCGGGGGTCACTGTGACGGTTGTGTTACACGCCAGCCAGCGGGGGTCACTGTGACGGTTGTCACACACCAGCCAGCGGGGTCAGTGTGACGGTTGTGTCCACACACCTGCCAGCGTGATGGTTGTGTCACACACCAGCCAGCGTGATGGTTGTGTCACACACCAGCCAGCGGGCGTCAGTGTGACGGTTGTGTCACACACCTGCCAGCGTGGGTCAGTGTGACGGTTGTGTCACACACCTGCCAGCGTGATGGTTGTGTCACACGCCAGCCAGCGGGGGTCAGTGTGACGGTTGTGTCACACGCCAGCCAGCGGGGGTCACTGTGAGGTTGTCACACACCTGCCAGCGGGGGTCAGTGTGACGGTTGTGTCACACACCAGCCAGCGGGGTCAGTGTGACGGTTGTGTCACACACCTGCCAGCGGGGGTCAGTGTGACGGGTGTGGGAGTGGTTCCACATGGGGTGCTGGTATAGGTCTAACGTGTACTCCGAGGTTCAGAGATAAGTCTGCATGTGTTCTGTGTTTGTGTCTATCAGCTGCTTAACTGATCTGTGTGAGACAACTAGCCTTGTATTATACCATTTATCTAAGTGTGTGTCATTGGTGATTTTGTGTAGACAGCCTGGAAAGAACCTTTAATTTGAGTTTTTATAAGATGTTGTAATGTTTGACAGTTTACTATTTTAAAACTGATGTTACCCTGTTTGTATCTGTCTCTGGCATTAGTTCTGGAATTATATCTACTTTTAAAGTTACTTTACATTCCTATTCCTGTAGCTGCCTTTCCCTTATGGTATAGATAACTCTTGGTTCCCTTTCGATCTTTCTTGTCCTTCATTTCCAATTCAGTTGGGACTGAATTAGGCAACTCTTTGTCTGACGACGCCTCGGTGTGTGTGTCAAGGTCTTCCTGTAACTTTTTACTATTCTCTTCGATTTTTAAATCCCTCACTAATTTTGTCTCATTTGCGAGGAGCGACATGTACTAGCTGGTTATGGCCCAGATATCAGCCATAATCAGTAGCAAAATCATATAGTAATTTGAGTTAATGAGTAATTTGCATATGTTATATCATGTCGATAGCTGGCGAATAACTGGTTATTCGCCAATGGATAGCCAGGCAAGTCATTTTGCCAGTGGAAGTGTTTGGTTTTAAGGGTTGTGTTGTGAGGGATCCCTACTGGGATAAATACTGAGTCAGGTAGGGTGTTATTCCCTAGTCATGGTATCCTGATTATTATGAGAGTAAAAAATTATAATATACTTTAAAAAGTAAGGGCTGATATTAAATACAAAAATTCATTAGTAAAAATATTGCAGAAGATCATCTTCTTCAATATTTTTTCTAATGAATTATTTTTATTTAATATCAGCCTTTATTTTTTAAAAGTATATTATAATTTTTTTACTCTCATAATAATATGTATAATAATGACTTTGCTTAATTAGAAAGAAGATATTAAATTTAAAAATTAACTAATTTGTATAGTACAAACATTTATTTAAATAATAAATAGAATATTTTATATTTAGTAAATGTGTATATAAATATATATGTTGAAATGGGTAGAATTATGAATTGTGTTTATAAGTTAATTTATTAATCATTATACATAATGGAATTTCGCCAATTCTTAGAAGATCAAAACTTCTTGTGCTGTTAATACTTACGTATATGAAATTTGAATGGAATTAAACAGCTCAAGAAATAAGTTAGAGGCTTTTTCTTAGCCAGTAAATTTTCCCAAGAGGAAATTATTTCAACTTTTCCATTAACAGTGGAATACCTCTATTTGGTTTCTATTAATAATTTATCACTATCGGTCTGTTTGGACACCGCTCGTGTCGACTTTTTTTCTCTCGAGTCCTAGCTATGGACTGTGCTCCCGTCCAATACAAAAAATATTTGTATAAAATTCATTTTTTTATCCGATCAACTTGGGGGATAGTTTCAAAATGAGCGCCTTTCGAGTGCGCACATTTTGATAACAAAATGAAAGATGTAACTCAAAACTTGATGTCAGAACACTTGAAAGATTATAAATACGTTTGTGGTCAAAATTTATAAAATATTTGTTAAAATTATATTTATTGTGCTATTATTATGGGACAAGTTTTAAAATGTTTTTCAAGTTTTCGCCTTTAGATTGCGAACAATTTGATACCAAAATGAAAGATGTAACACGAAAAATTGTCAGAAAACTTGAATGACATATATAATTTTATTGATGATGAACGTCCAAAATTAAAATATGTTTTTAAAATTCCAGTTATTGCTCTATTATTATGGGACTAGTTTTTAAATACGCGCCTTTATATTGCGAACAATTTGATACCAAAACGAGCGACATAATACGAAAAGTGATGTTATCAAACTGAACGAGTTTCTTAATTTTTAGATGTACGTTGATAACTAGTGAGATTATGTTTTGGCGAGTCGGGTTTTATAACGTTTGATTTTTGCATTGGACTTTGTTTTATAATTATTTAATATATGCAAATTTTAGTGAAATGTATTTACTTAAAGTGCGATATGCGGATATGCAATATTTAATATTAACAATAGGAAAAATCTTGAGTTAGTAAAATTATAGTAAGTTAGATAAAATCTTGTGCTAGCAGTTGCAGTTATACTTGGAAATTAAATAAAGTATATTAGTAGAAGTTAATAAATAAATTTTAAATAAAAGTTTATGTTTATAAAGAGTGAAATTAGGTTATAAAAAATTAAGGTTTATTTAGAAGTTAAGATAGTGAAGCTTAAAAAATTTAGGTATGGATTAGGATTAGATACCCTAGTACACTTAAATTTAATTATAAGTACTAGAATATTGAAAGTTACGTTCTTTTAATTTAAAAATATTGGCGGTGTTTTAGTCTAGTTAGAGGAACCTGTTTTATAAACGATACAACATGCATATTTTACTTATTTTAGTTAAACAGCTTGTATACCGTCATTATAAGATAATTTAAGAGAGAATATTATTGGGCTCATATTACTGAGTATATTAGATCAAGGTGCAGCTTATAGATAAATTAATATAGGTTACAATAAAAAAAATTTAATATGAGCTAAATAATTAAATATATTTATGAAGGAGGATTTAATTGTAAGAGAAGATGTAGTGTGATTTTCTGGTAATGCTTTAAATTATGTACATATCGTCCGTCGCTTTTATTTAACCCTTCAATTGCGCATCGCATCATATGATGCTTTGACCGACTTGCAGTAAATTGCGCATCGCATCATGTGATGCTTTGGAGTGCTACGCAAGATTTAAACGGCCACCATTTAAAACAGACGCCATTTAAAAAAAAAATCGTGGCCAAACTCCCGGGTGTTAGGGGCCTCAGTATTGAGTCAGCTACCAAGCCTGACGCATGCAGCATGAACTCACAGCACTGCTGTTCAGCTTGTGACCACAGCATCGCCTAAAAATGCCATAATATACTTGTTCATGCTATTATGTAGCGATGATATTATTACAGAAGACCCCTGACTGTGATAAAACTGACCAGGGTTCTGATAATAGCAGGATTGTGGTGATATTTACCGCTGTGCGCCATGGAGGGAGGAGTAATGCTGTGGGAGGGAGGGTGGTGGCGATGTCTTCTGACTGTGTGTGGCCACCTTTTATTGACTGCACACACCATACCAGCTTAGTGGTTCGCTATGGTGAACACAAATGAAGATACTTATATATAATGTGTGTATAGTGTGAGATAACAGCGAGAGCAGGAGGTTGGGAGCCGCCATTTTGGTGAGGGAGGAGCGTCGTCTGCAGGACTTACCATGTTGTTTACTGATGACCACGATGGTCTTTGAGCACCATACCAGTTTACTTGTACAAGTATGGTGAATAAAACAGGTAGATATTTATATATAATGTGTTTATATAGCGTAATAACACCACAAACAGTATTGATGTAGGAGAAATATTAGTGCGTCTGGCCTTGAGGGCGGCCGCCACCAGCTGACTGTGTGAGTAGCTACGTCTTTGTGCCTTTACTCACCATACAAGCTTAGATGTACAGTTATGGTGAACAAAACATGTAAATACTTATATATAATGTCTGTATATAAAAGCAAAAACAGTATGGTGGGTGGAGAATGGTGGCAAGTTCAGGTGAGGTGAGGTGAGGGAGGGAGTGGCAGCCAGTGGCAGCTAGTCACTGCCTGCCACTGCCACTCAGCATACCAACTTAGTGGTTCGTCATGGTGAACAAAATATAACATGCAGATACTTATATATAACCTGTGTATATAGTGTAATAACCGACAAAGTATTTGTTCACTGTTTGATGAACATAATTGAATCAACAATATGCACACCATATTTTTGAGTACAGCGATGATTCACTCATTTTATTATATAAATATATCACACTACACACTATTGAATAATATTACAGCAAAAAACTACAAAAAATCAATCAGAGACATTGAAATAATTAGGTAATTATCTCTTTGTGGAAACTCTGGCCTGACGGCTGGCGATCAACAGACCGCCTGGGACGCAACGCTCAGTCAGCGCCTGATTTTTGCCAGAATTCCCCCGCCCTATAGTTGGCAATATATGCCACTTACGATTTTTTTATTATTTTTTCCGTGATCAGTGAACACAAATTAACAGGGTTAGGAAGAAAAAATATATTTTTTTTTTTTGTTTGGTATGCACCTGTGGGTGTCAAATGGTATATAGCTATGCGCCATTTAAGGGTTAATGTGAAATAAGTGGTAACATAGTAGAGGTACTGGAAAGTGCCTCTAGAAATACAAAATAAAGCTGAAAATGAGCATCTCATTTACACTGAGAAGGGCTGTCGTGTAATTCAATATAATTTGATTATGAGGTAGTTGTTAATGGTATTAATGTGAAAAAGATTTGATTAAAATATAGTAAATTTAATTGAATAATGTTAAAGACTTAGTGAATATTACTGTTGAGGAAACTTGAAATAATTTAAGAGTTAATAATAGTGTAGTATTAAAGTTATGTATCTTGTGTATAATAAATATTTAAATTTATATAATTCATAGTAATCGGGTTTCTTGATATCTAGTTTTTTAAGAAGTAAATTTATATTAGCATTTTTATAGGTTTTATAAAAATAGTAAAAGTAAGGGAGACTAGCTCTTTATTATTTAATTCTATAAAGGAATATTTTTAAAGGATTTAACTAAGCTTAAAATTCTAGGGTTTATAGAGGGTTATAATAAAATTTAAATAAATAATATTTACATATTTTTTAATTGTTTATTAAAAATGATTAAGAAATAAAGTTAAAGTAGTTATAATGAGTGTATTAGTATATAATGGTGTTAGGAGCTAATTTTAAATTATTAAAGTAGTTTTATAGGGTTTAATGTTTCTTTAAGGAATTCGGCAAAAATGATTTCTGCCTGTTTAACAAAAACATGTCTTTGTGAAGGTTTATAAAGTCTGACCGGCCTATTGGGAACTAAAAGGCACGGTATATTGACCATGCAAAAGTAGCATAATCATTACTTTTTTAATTGAAGGCTAGAATGAATGGTTGGACAAAAAATAATCTGTCCTAATTAAATATATTGAATTTAACTTTTTAGTGAAAGGCTTAAATAATCTGAAGGGACAATAAGACCCTATAAAACTTTTATATTTAGGAAGTAATAGTTAATTTTATTTAAGAGTATTATTTTAAAGTATTTAATTGGGGTGACAAGGATAAAATATAAAATAACTGTCTTTTTTTTACAGTAATGTTTGTTTTAATGATCCTGAAATGGATTTAGGATTAAGTTACTTTAGGGATAACAGCTTAATTTTCTTTAAGAGTTCTTATCCACAAGAAAGTTTGCGACATCGATGTTGAATTAAAAGTTCTTTATTGAGTAGAGACTATAATAGAAGGTCTGTTCAACCTTTAAAATTTTACGTGACTTGAGTTCAGACCGGTGTGAGTCAGGTTGGTTTCTATCTTTCAAGATTAATATAATTATTTTAGTACAAAAAGATTAAATAATAAAAAAATCAGTTATTTTGGCAGAATATTCATTAGATTTAGGATCTTATAATATAGGCATCTATAAATAATAAAAATGCTTGATCATGGGAGTTAGATTAGTTATAGTTGTTAATTACTTGATTTTAATTATTTGTGTATTATTAGGAGTTGCGTTAGTTACTTTGTTGGAACGTAAAATTTTAGGTTATATTCATATTTGAAAGGGACCTAATAAGTTAGCATTTTAGGTATTTTACAACCTTTTTCAGATGCTGTAAAACTTTTTTTTAAAGAAAATATAAATCTTAGTATATCAATTTTTTTACCTTATTATATAGCTCCTGTAGTAAGTTTATTTATTTCTTTGATTTTATTGAAAATATTGCCTTATAGTTGAGGGTTATTTAATATAAGTTTAGGCGTGTTATTTTTTATATGTTGTTTAAGTGCGGGTGTCTATCCTATGATAATGGCTGGATGAGCTTCAAATTGTAAATATTCTTTGTTTGTTAGTTTACGTTCTGCTGCACAAATATCTCATATGAGGTAAATTTAGCTTTAATTTTATTATCTTTTATTTTTTTTAATTGAGTTTAATTTTAAAGATTTTATTGTGTATCAAGACGAGGTTGGATTTTTATGGTTAACTCTTCCATTAAGGATAGTTTGATTTGCTTCTAGTTTAGCTGAGACTAATCGAACTCCTTTTGATTTCTCTGAAAGGGAATCTGAGTTAGTTTCACATATAGAAGGGGAGGGTTTGCTTTGATTTTTATTGCAGAGTATTCAAGGATTTTATTTATGAGAATAATTTTCAGATTATTCCCATGCCCTTGCCCCACCCATAGCACTACTGTTCAACAAATCTATAGAGTGTCACACCTTCCCTGATATCCTCAAAAAAGCAAGAGTAACGCCAGTCCATAAAGGAGGCAATCCGGCGGACATAAACAATTATAGACCAATATTAAATCTACCCATTCTATCAAAAATATTTTAAAAAATTATTTACAAACAGCTCTATTCCTACCTCGTAAAATTCGACATACTCAGCCCCTGCCAGTTTGGCTTCCGGTCCCAAAAGAGCACCAACGATGCAATCATTAGTCTCCTTGACGTTATCTACTCAGCCCCTTGACAAAAATGAGTTTCCAATTGGACTCTTCATTGACCTAAGAAAAGCCTTTGATACTGTTAATCACAACTACCTCTTACTTAAACTCCAGCATTATGGAATCCGAGGCCTTGCCCTTGACTACATCGGATCCTATCTTAGTGACAGACACCAATATGTAACCATCAATGATACAACTTCTTCCACTCTACGAATTACCGTTGGAGTGCCACAGGGCAGCATCTTAGGACCTCTTCTATTTCTTATATATATAAACGATTTGCCTAATATCTCTAATATTCTCAAACCTATATTGTTTGCTGACGATACTACCCTTATCTATTCAAACCTCAACCCACATACACTAAATAATGTTGTGAATAATGAATTAAAAAAAGTCCACTTATGGATGTCAACGAACAAACTAACATTAAACATCGAAAAGACTTACTACATCTTATTTGGAAGCAAATCATCAAATGCAATTCAGCTACAGATAGACAACATTAACATCAGTAATAAAATGATGGCAAGTTTCTTGGCCTATTCCTAGACAAGAGACTCAACTTCAGCACCCACATTCAACACATAACTAAGAAAGTCTCTAAGACAGTTGGTATACTCTCCAAAATCAGATATTATGTTCCTAACTCTGCCTCTCCTCTCACTTATTATGCACTAATCTACCCCTATCTTAATTATGGTATCTGTGCATGGGGGTCTACCACTGCAAACCACCTTATGCCCATCATCACACAGCAAAAATCTGCTATCAGAATAATAACTAACTCTGCTTTCAGACAACACTCAGCTCCCTTGTTTAAATCCCTAAACTTGCTAAATATTAACTCCCTCCACACATTCTCTTGTGTCAACTACATTTACAAAACCCTGTTCTTAAATGCAAACCATGCTCTGAAACTCTCCTGGACAGATGTAATAGGACCCATTATCACCACACCAGAAATAAATATCTCTTTGATATCCCCAGGGTCAAACTTAATCTGTGTAAACACTCTATGCAAATTAAGGGACCTAGTCTATGGAACTCGCTCCCTAGAGCATTGAAAAACTGTAAAACTTTTGCCTTATTTAAAAGCAAAACCAAAAAGTACCTAACTTCATCTTCTTAGTTTCCTACACTGAGCTTTAAATTTGCTCTGTACCTATTGTTACCCAATCTCCTAATTTTTATGTAATATCAAATAACCTTATCAATGTGTTCATTGCTGTCTTCTTTTATGTGCTAGCCATATGCTGTATTGTGACTACCAATTTTTGTCAACTACCATTCAAGCTGTCATTGCAATCAATCTTATATTGTTTCTGCTGTATTGTGCCTACCTATTTTTTGTCAACTACCATTCAAGCTGTCATTGTAATCAATCTTAGCTACCTATGTGCTTTAATATACTGTACCTACAATTTTCTCTCATCTTCTTTTTTTTTTCATTCAGTAATCTGTTATCATTTTTTTTTGTCAATAAATTTTGCAAGTATTTACCTCCTTAAAATTTTCTTAGATTAAGGACCTGCCCGAAACGCTGCACGTGCTAGTGGCTTTACAAGACTGTAATTACCATATTTGTATCCTCACATTCTTATGTACATTCTTGTATATGCATAAATAAATAAATAAATAAATATTTTTTTGGGGGCCCGATTCCTTAAGTATTATTTTTTATATAAAGGTGGTGAGAATTAGGTTCGTTTTTATTTGAGTTTGTGGTATTTTGCCTCGATTTCGTTATGATAAGCTGTAAATGAAGATATTCCTAGTGGGTTATTTCCACCTATTTAATGTAAAAAAAGAATGTGAATTACTGTTAAGGAAGCAATAATAAAGTGGGAATAGAAAATGTAAGGAGAAAAATCGACTTAAAGTAGCGTTTGTCCACAGCAAACCCTCCTTAGATTAATTGAACTAAGTCTGTGCCTAGGAAAGGAATGGAAAAAAAAAGATTAGTAATAACTGTTGCACCTCAAAAGGATATTTGTCCTCGGAGTAATACATAACCTAAAAAGGCCGAAGCCATAGTTAAGAAGAAGATTAATTCTCTAATTATTCAAGTGTGGAAATAAGTATATGAACTGTAATGAATTCCTTGTCTAATAAGAGAGTATAAACAAATGAAGAAAAAATGCTCTATTGGCGTGAATAGTACGTAAAAGTCATCCATAGTTTATGTCCCGACAAATATGAATAGTTCTTGAGAAGGCTATTTCAATATTAGGTGTATAATGTATAGAAAGAAAAAACCCTGTTAAAATTTGAATGATTAGACATATTCCTAATAGGGATGCAAAATTTCATATAATTGAGATAATACTAGGAATAGGTATATCAATTAATTATCTGTTAATAATTTTAAATAGGGGGTGAGTTTTACTTAAAGGTTTAAACATTAATTATTTGCTCATAGGGGCCTAGAGGGAACGTTGATAATTTTTACTACAACAAATAGAGTTAATAGAAGATACACAATGATAAATAAAGTAAACATTATTGACGAAGAATTGTAAATAGTTCTTGTTAAAAGGGGAGTATTTCTAAATATATAGGGAAATAAAATAGAAGAACTTCTTTTTCTGTATTTAGAACAAGTTAATAAGGGGTCAATAAAAAAGGAGATAAAGCAAATTATAAGTATAACGAGTATTGAGATATGTATAGTGTAAAGTGAAATTCCAAAAATATCATTTGAGGCGAGGGAAGCAACATAGATAAATAAAACTAGAATTCCTCCAAGGAAAATTAGAAAGAGGATATAGGAAAATCACAAAGAGTTATTAGAAAATCCTGATGTAATGCAGATAGTTAGAGTTTGGGTAAAGTGTTAATCCTATTGATAAGGGATGAATCAGTCAGGTGAATAAAATGAAAATAAAAAGGGTAATTGGAATAAAATGATAAGAATTTTAAAGTTATATTTTAAAGTTTTAAGAAATCTATATAAATGAAAATGGAAATATTCTTTTGTGCATAATCGCTAATCTCCAAAAGTTCTTCACTGATTGCTTTGAAATTTTCACACAACGTTCCGTACGCATCCGACCAAGTTTTTATAAACATACTATACAGGTGTCACGTCTGTAACGGTAAAAAATCATGATTTTTCTGAAAAATTGTGTTTGTCATGTATTTTTCACATGAAGGAAATCTTCAAAACCTCTTTACCGATTGCTTTGAAATTTTGACACAACGTTGCATTCGAATAGGCACTTCTTTTTATATATCTACTATATACATACTTCACCTGTGACAGGAAAAAACTTTATTTTTTTTAACAACGCCATCTTTTGGACATAAGAGCAACATGAACACTATACTAAATATGTCACGAATTCCATTTCAATGTTTCCAATTGCATTGATAAATTATATTTTCATAGATTTCGATTTATTAATTTTTTTATTGAATTATTTTGTGTGACATTGTGTTGGAATTGAGATGTTTTGTTTACCATACCATTCATTTCATAAGTATAAGTATAGATGCAACACCTGTGACAGGTAAAACTTTGCTTTTCTTGAAAAAACAGCGACGTCTGTTGCATGTAAGAGCAACACACACATGCTATTCTAAATATGTTACAATTCCATTTCAATATTTCTGATTGCATTGATAAATTGATATTTCATAGATTTTTATTTATTTTCATTTTGATTTAAATATTTTGTGTGAATTGCATTGGAACCGAGCTGTGTTGTTTACCTTACCATTCATTTCGTGGGTATAGTTTATTTTTTTCATATTTTCATTTCATTTTTTAACTGTTTTAATTATATATCAATGATGGGAACATCTGATTACTTGATGTTTCCAATTTTCTGATGGGAACGTCAGACAATTTGGGAAGGCATTGGACGAGGAAGTGGGGAATGGTGAGGGTGACGAGGGGACGGAAGTGACAGATGGTAGGATGACGAGGGGACAGGGGAGGGGGGTAATGGTGGGGAAGGACGAGGGGACAGGGGAGTTTGGGATGGTGGGGACGAGGGGGATGGGGGAATGGAGAATGGTGGGTAGGACAAAGGGACAGGGGAGTGGGGCATGGTGGGAAGGAAGAGTGGATGATGGAGTGGGGAATGGTGGGGAAGACGACGAGACTAGTGGCTCAGCAACGCACATGCTTTGTTGTGCCACAACAATGCGTGGCCGGGTACTGCTAGTAAATAATACAATACCAAGGTTGTTTTAAACTATCAAAACTAAGGAATACTTTAAATTTGGTTATAATCTGTTCTTTAATTATATTGTTTTGTGGGGGCTGATATTTGTTTCTAATCAAAAACATTTATTAAATACTTTATTGAGATTGGAATTTGTAATATTGAGGGTGTTTTTGGATATAGTTATATATATTATAATAGTGGGGATTGAAATGTATTTTGTATTTTTTTTTTAAACTTTAGGAGTCTGTGAAGGTGCATTGGAATTATCTATGTTGATTTTTGTTGTTTGCTCTCACGGTAATGATTATTGTGGCAGATTTAATGTAGTATAATGATAAAGTTATTGCTTACAAATATAATATTAGTATTTTTATTAGGGATTAAGGTGGTGTTCAGATAGCGTTGTTTTTTAATGTGTTTTTTAGTGTTTGTAAGGTTGGGTCATGATTTTTATATATTTAATTTAGGGGTACAATTAGGGACTGACTATTTGGGAATTATTTTAGTAATGCTTAAGGTTTGGATTATTGAACTTGTTATTTATTGAAGGCAGATAGTAAAGAAAACAAATAAATTTTGTTTCTTATTTTTAGTAATAAATTTAATTTTGTTATTTGCATTATTAATAACTTTTTGTTCTATGGATTATTAATATTTTATTTAAGATTTGAGAGTTCTTTAATTCCTACTTTAATTTTGATTTTAGGATAAGGGTATCAACCTGAACGAACTCAGGCAGGTATCTATATGCTGTTTAATACTTTATTTGCTTCTTTATCTTTGTTAGTATCTTTAATTAGGTTTATATAAAAGGAGGAAGGTTAACAATAGGGTTGGTTAAGGCAGAGGAGTGTGAGGTAAGGATAATTAGTATTTTGTGGTATGTATTTTACTATATTAGCGTTTGTGGCAAAATTACCTATATTTATTTCATTTATGACTTCCCAAAGTCCCATGTGGAAGCTCCTGTAGCTGGTTCAATTTTTTTAGCAGGAGTTTTATTAAAATTAGGAGGATATGGGTCAATCCGTGTTCTGAGAATATTCACTGAAGAAAAGAAAATATTTCTTGGGTGTGAGTGGGTATTAGTGTTTTAAGAGGTGCTTTTTTAAGGGTTTTATGTTTACGGAAAATGGATATGAATACTTTAATTGCTTATTCTTCGGTAGCTCATATAAAGTTAGTTCTAAGGGGGGTTAGTAGTATTTAGTTGCTGAGGAATAAATGGTGCCATGATTATTATGGTTGTCATGGGTTATGTTCATCGGATTTGTTTTATTTATTTAATACTAGCAGTACCCGCCACGCGTTGCTGTGGCTCACTCTGGTTAAATGGGAAAGAAAGAAAAGAGAAAGTGCACGTTTCTAATATGTTTAATTTCACAATGCTTGTGGGTATACAATATTTTTCGTTGTTCCATTGTCTGTAGAGATATAGAAATTGTCTGATTGGCCGACTCTAGAACACGCAACATATAATTGTCCATGTGAGAAGCAATCCGTGTCTAGATATAAACTGTACAATTCTTGAGATTGGCCTGAGCTTTGTTGATGGTGATTGCAAACGCCAATCGAATTGGAAATTACAATCTCTTAAATTGAAATGACATATCTGTTGGAATCACAGGAATGCGAGGGATGAGGACATCTTCCCCTTTGAAAGGTCCTTGTCAGATTGTTGCTACTACGACGTCGCTGATTAATTTTTTTCTGAAAGGTGCATGACATTGCAAAGTTTTGGCTGGTTGATATTTCGCAACATGATAATTGGCAAGCCGATTTTCAATTCCCGTGCGTGTGATGGTATCCCTGGCAGATTGAGTGAATTAAAAAATTCTGTTGGATAACTAGCCGCTTCATTTGCTTCCACAACAGTGTCGACGGACTTGTATGTGACTGCCTCACTTTGAATGTTAGACTGAATAATATTGTTAAGGTCGTAAACGTTTTGTTCTTGGCCACAAGAATATCTCCTTCACTCAGCCAATCGTGATTCTTATAATTGGATTGAATATTGGGAAATACTTTTTCAACCAATTCTTCTTTTGACGTCACTAAATTGCAGAAATTATGAGGCAATGAAATTCGTCCTGAGGTCAGATAAACCGGCACGTTTACTTCCGAATTTCCAGAAATTGATGTGAGAATATGTCAGTTGATGGACTCTTTTGCAGTAGCAACATAACTACATGCATATTTGTAGTTAATTTAAATGTCTTTACGTGGCGCCACAAAGTAGAGTATTTTAGGCAGGCATTTATTTCGTCCGCTGGTGGAGATCGAGAAATTGCAGGTAATATTTGCCTGAAATCTACTGCAAGCAATAGTAATGCGTTCCCAAATGGTCTGATGTTTCTACGTAAATCTTGCAATGATCGATCAAGAGCCTCGAGCGATTTTTTGTGGGGCATTGTGCATTCAACCCAAACAATATGTTTGCATTTCTGCAATACTTTTCCCATGCCAGATGCTTTGGAAATGTTGCACATGGGAGTTTCAATGAATTGCATGTTCAATGGCGATTACAAAGCCGAAGTAGCAGTTCTTCCACCTGGTACCAATGTCATAGCAATTCCGGATGATGTAAGAGCTAAGGTTAGGCCATTTTGGGATCGAAATACTGCCAGAATCAATCTAATTAGGAAGGTTTTACCAGTTCCTCCTGGCGTATCTAAGATTTCTCCAAGCCATTTGATTAAACATACAACAGATCACCCGATTTGGAATTTTGTTCACAACGCAATTCTACATCGAACGAAGCAGCAGCAGATCGATTCGCTGATGGCATTTCCAATTGATTGAGAAGTTTGTTTGTGATTTCTAAGCACAAGTCTTCAAACATTATAACGCTTCGTTGTAGATTTTTGCTGTAAAATCCATGTTCATATTTGAAATTTCCTTGCGTATTCGACGAATAATATCTTCAGCCATGTGCAATTTATATTTTTCCATAACCCATGTTTGAGACAGCAGAGAGCCGGTGGTCTATATGATTGCAAACAATGCACGAATTTGATTTGGATGTGACGTGTTGGACACGTCATTAATGCATACATCCCGGTCGTTCTCCAATAAATTCAGAGCTTGACATGCACTACGGGAAGTGGCATGTGTTACACCGTTGACAAATCTCAATGGCTGGAAAGACGTTGGACCGGCCACATTTACCAACAGAATGCGAAGAAAGAAGCATTCATCCTGATTAGGTTGCACGGTGTACAGTCTGCCTATCGTAGTTTATTTGAATATGCCAAGTTGTCCGTCAATTCGATCTCCTCGTTTACGTTGTTGCAATTATTTTCTACTGGCATTCCATGTGTAATACGTAGGCACTTCCGAATACAGCATTGTTTTCGCAAACACGTCATTTTGACATAACGTGAAGAAAGCAGTTAACGCTGTAGCCGGTGGATTCACAGCAGTTTGTTGCATATTTGCAGCTGTGAAATAAACGTTTTGTCCATTTTCGTGTTTTCAAAACAAAAACAAAAAATACTAACGAAATATTTCAATTCAAATGCAGATCAATCGACACAGCTCAATTTTTACCACCAATTGCACAGAAAAATAATAAGAACAGATAAGAAAACGAAATGAAAATCAATGAAAAAAGAAACAAATAAACTATACTCACAAAATGAACAGTATGGTAAACAACACAGTTCAATTCCAACGCAATGTCACACAAAATAATTATATCAAAATTAAAATAAATAAACAATTTATGAAAGTTAAATTTATCAATGCAATCGGAAATATTGAAATGGAATCGTAACCTATTTTGGATAGCTAGTGTTGGTCTTACGTGCAACAGATGGCGCTGTTTAAAAAAAAAACATGTTTTTACCTGTCACAGGTGTGGCATCAAAATAGAAGGTACATAAAAATGTGCATGTATTCGAATGGAACGTTGTCAAAATTTCAAAGTATTCAGTGAAGAACTTTCGGAGATTAAAGGGTGTATTGCTCCTACGTCCTACAGATGACGCTGTTTTTCATAAAAAGCATGTTTTTTCCTGTCAAATGACAAGCATGTATATAGTAGGTATATAAAAACATTCGCCTATTACAATGCAATGTTGTATCAAAATTTCAAAGCAATCGATAAAGAGGTTTCCAAGATTTCCTTCACATGAAAAACACATGAAACACACAGTTTAAAAAAAAAAACATGTATTTCCCGTCACAGACGTGATATCGATATAGTATGTATATCAAAACCCGCTCCTATGCAAATGAAATGTTGTATGAAAATTTCAAAGCAATCGGTGAAGAACTTTCGGAGATTAGCGATTTTGAACAAACGAACATTTCCATTTTTATTTATATAGATTATTTATGACCAATTAGGGAGACGTAGTTTGCTGGTTAATAAATGATTATTAAATTTAATTCCTTCTTTAGGTCTGTGGTGATTTTTATTAAGTATTAGTAATATAGCAGCTTCTCCTACATTAAATTTATTTGGAGAGATTAATTTAATTATTAAAGTAGTTAGGTGAAGAAAAATTAGGATAATTAGATTAATTGGGCTTATTTTTTAGAGCAGCCTATATCTTGTATTTATATTTAACTAGACAGCATGGAATATTTTTTAGGTCATTATATGCATATTGCTTCGGAAAGTTAAGAAAATACTATGTATTAAGTCTCCATTGAATTCTTTTAAATTTAATAATTTTAAAATGAGTTGTAGTTTTAACCTATTATTCAATTTAAATAGTTTTAAAAAATGTTGTTTTGTGGTATCAAAATTATAAGAGTTTATTATTAAATAGTGATATGAAAATTCTCTATACATTTAGTTAGATTTATTTTTTTTAATTAGGAGTTCTTTATTATGCTTAAGTATATCTTTATTAAGATTACAAATCTGGTAAGGTATGTAATTGAATGAGAATTATATTCTTTAAATTCTTCTTCAATTATAGTTTCTTTAGTATTTCGAGTAATTAATTTATATATTTTTAAGATTTATTTTATTTATTTCTTCTATGGTAATGTTTTATAGGGGGAGTATATAAGGGGTGATTAACATTATAATCGGTTTATATATTTAGTTCTTGCTTTTGTTATTTCAATATATGCTATAATTGTAAGGCCTAATTTAATTAGTATTTTATTAGGTTGAGATCGATTAGAATTAATTTCTTATGTATAAGTAATTTACATTCAAAATGAGAAATCTGCTAATGCAGATATTTTGACTGTATTATCAAATCGGGTAGGAGATGTAGCAATCCTTTTAAGGATTGCTTTGTTTTTTACATTAGGAGGTTGAAATTTTATAGTTTGAAGGTTATACACTAGTGAAGATGTACTTTTAATAAAAGTGCTAATTGCTGTAGCTGCTATAACAAAAAGAGCACAAATTCCTTTTTTCTACTAAAGCAGCTGGCAAGGAGAAAAAAGAATTTGTGCTCTTTTTGTTGACAAGGGTCCATTGTTGACTATTGCTCCAATAATAGTGGAACCTTGATGGTTATGCTCAAAAGCCTGTTGCAACAGACAGGTAGGAAATGTGGCAACAGATTAAGTTGCCACCTGATGATTCCACGTAATCCTTTGATCGATTAAGCCACTTTCTTGCTTGCTATGATTTGTTGCTATTTCTATGCATATGTTTAAATGTTTAGCTTCATTTCATTAAATGACAGGATGGTCATTACATTGTAACCAAACAAATTCAGACACAGGAAGTTAGGTGATATAGTGATGCAGTCTTAAGCTCTCCATCCCAGTCATGTTGAAATGTTAGTCACATGCTTGCTTCTGGATTGGCCAGACATTTACACCAGAAGTATACTTAGTGTACCCAAAGTACTTGCTCATTTTCTGTTTTAGTGTGCCAGACGTTAAAGTAGAAAAAACGTCTACTGTATGCGTTTTATTCATTGCATAAGGTAAGTAGGCGACATCAAACTCATTAAAAAATTTTAAATCTCTTACTTATAACTTGTCACTTCAACTTCTTTATAAATACAAACTCAATTGTTAAGAAATGTAACTATAAATGATTGATATACACAATGGTGCAGCGGGTATACGGGATAGAATAGAACAACTCGTCAGGTGAGAAAGCAGACAGACCCCCAGCTGGATAATTGGACTTTAGAAGGAACTACTGTCACAAAGAGATGGCTCACTGACTGGCATTTTGAATTCTATTGAAGCCAGATCTATGTTGCCTGAACTGTGTATTGGGAGTGATGTTGATCTGGGTGAGAGTCTATTAATTGACAATGCTGAGGGGTGTGAAGTTATTTTTTTATAAATTTGTTGAGTGATTAGTTTATATCAGTCCTTTTATGTTGTATTCTCTTCGTCAGATATTCCTGTTAGGTTGTTATTATGACTTTCTATAGGTAAATTATTTACTGTAAATTTGTGTAAATTAACCCAACTATAAATGCAGCAAGCAGTTATGAATAGAGTTATTGATTGATTAATTGTTGACTACTTTTTATGAATAAAAGATTCTAATGAATTGAAATGAATTAAAGATCCTTATGTATAGCCGTGTGTTCAGTGACAAAACTCTGGCTGAATTAATTACGTGTGTTTCAGTGTTTGTTTTCAGAGAAGTTAGGTGTACTTTGCTACACTCGAATATCCTGTTTATTGGAGCGGGAATTTACTGCCATAGTGTTGGTTAACCTAGTGTAAATTCACCAGTGTGGGTTGAATTAGTTTTAACTCGTTAACATTGTCCAGTACATTAGTTGGTCGGATTACCCTTGTCTCTCCTGATCATTGTCTAAAACATACTGTTATTTATTAGTTTTCATTCAGTAACAGATTGAATTGAAGGCTTGGTCTTCAGAGCGATATTTTAAACTATAGAATAACTGTAAGATGATGCAACAGAGTTCATTTACATCAGAAGGTCATTCTCATATATCAGGAGGAGCAGTGATCCAAGGACCAAAGGTAAGTATGAGGAAAAAATGACACTCGTCACGTCCATCACACTGCAAACCCCTTTTTGATCGTGACTCCTGTTTTCCGCCCTTCAGGTACTCCTTTACCTAATTTACGATTTTTCTTTTTTTTTCTGCTTACTTCTCCAACTTGGGCCAGACTTTCATGAGAAACACTATTAAAAGCCTTTTAACCATTTAAAAAATGCAATATACTCGGCCCACCTTTTTCTGTCATATTTTAGAAATATTGTCAAAGAACTCGATCAACTGTAAGGTAAGAAATCTTTTGTTTGAAATGGATGTAGACTAGACTGTTGGTCCAGACTGCATCTCACCCTGGATACTAAAAGGAGTAGCAGAAACACTATGCCTACCACTCTCAATGGTGCATAACAAGTCGATGGTATCAGGGGAATAGGCACAAAATTGGAAATCGGTTATTGTAGAGCCAAATATACAAGAAGAGAGACAGGCACTGAACTACAAGCTAGTGTCCCTAACATGCATAATATGCAAGGTTGTGGAGAAAACTCTCCACAAAAAAAAAACACTCTTATGTGTTTTTCTCCATAAGATTGAGAAAAAACTAGAACATTTGGAGAGAGAGAATTTTGTAACACATAACCATCTTTGGTTAAGATGGCAAATCTTGCCTCACAGGATTAATAGAATTCTATGAAGAGACGAAAAAATTAGGCAAGAAGGAGAAGCATGGGCACACTGCATATTCTTTGATTGCCGGAAAGCCTTTGACACAGAACATTACTGCATAAGCTGGAGATGCAGGCAGGAATAAAAGGGAAGGTTCTCCAATGAATATGGGAGTACATAAGCAACGATTCAATGTGAGAGATGAGGTCTCAGAGTGGCGAGACATCACCAGTGGAGTCCCATATACTGTTTCTGATATATGTAAACGATCTCCAAGACAGAAGAGACTCGTTCCATTCAATGTTTCCTGATGATGCCAAAATTATGAGGAGGATTAAGGCAAAGGAAGACAGTAAGAGACTACAAGATGACCTGGACAAACTGAAAAAATGACTATTAGATGTTAACTCAAGCACATGTAAAGTAATGAATCTAGGTGGAGGGAACATAAGACCAGACATAACGTATTAAATGGGAGACGAAGGCCTCCATAAAACGGACAGAAAGAAGGACCTGGGACTTGGTATCACAACAAACCTGTCTCCTAGATCCCACATAAAATGGAAATCATCAGCAGCGTATGCGAGACTGGTTAACATCAGGACTCCCTTTAGAAATTTGTGTAAGGGATCATTTAGAACCTTGAATACTACATATATCAGATCAATTGTGGAATGTGCGGTTCTGGCATGGAATCCATACATTGTCCAACACAAGACGAAGTTGGAAAAGGTGGCCAAGATTTGGAAAAGTCTGCCACTAGACTAGTTCCAGAACTACGAGGTATAAGTTAAGAGGAAAGGCTTTGTGAATTGCACCTCACGTCTCTTTGAAAAAAAGAAGACTTAGGGAAGGTATGATTATAATACAAAAATCTGAAGTCCATTGATATGGTAGATAAAGACAGATAATTTAATATGGGTGATATTTGCACAAGAGGACACAGGTGGAAGCTGAATAACCAGACGAGCCACTGAGACGTTAGAAAAAACTTTTTCAGTGTCAGAGAATTTAATAAATTTAATGCATTTGAACGTGATGTGATGGAGGCTGACTCCATACACAGTTTCAAATGTAGATATGATAGAGCCCAATAGGCTCAGGAACCTGTACACCAGTTGATTGACAGAAGAGAGGCGGGACCAAAGAGAGCCGAAGCTCAATCTCCACAAGTACAATTAGGTGAGTACTGTGTCGGTCATAACATTCCTCCTAAATCAATGATGCCCTCTGATTACAGTCTCTCTTGTGCAGGTGCTCAGATGTTCTATACCAGATTACTTTCTCCAACACTCTACACAGGAGTCTTGTTAGTGAAACTGGTCTGTAATTTACTGCATCCTGTTTGATCCCTATTTTCGATCATGAGATTGTTGTTGTCCTTTTCCTGAATTCTCAGAGATTTCCTGCCTCAAGTGTTTTATTTAAAGTTTTAGTTAGCGAGTGGCAGTACCTCTCCAGCTTTCATTAGTATCTAATATTTACTCAGGCTCTATTGATTTTGTCACATCTAGCTCCTCCAGGGGAGAAATTTCTTATCTCTTCTGGGGTTATTACTATGTCATCCAGCGTTTCTTCTGGGCACCATTCCACTCACAACTTTGCTCTCCATTACCTCTTCCGTAAAGACCTTTTGAAATCTCTCTTTTTAGTTAATGGAACGCAGCTATATTTCCTAAGTGTGAATTCCCCTCATTTCTTTAGTAACTTGTTGGGCGAGGTTAACGACGGAAGTGACGTCCGAGCCCTATCAAGCACCTCTGCCTCTGTCCCTAAACTTGTCGCCACATAAATCAACACCCAAGATCACCTACATTACAAACATGAGGGTGTCCTAGCTGCAGGCCCTCGCATGAATAGGATATACCTCGGCAGTCTCTCATGCCACTTGTTTAATGTGTATGACTTCCATGCAGGGGCTCGACAGTGTTACACAAGCGTTATAACAATACATATTCAAACATTATGCTGTGTATTCTTTTGTAGGTGGCAATATATTTCAGATTTTTATGCCTGCAAAGTGGAGACATTTTATATTATTTCCCCTCAGACTTAACAGTGAGAGGGTAGTAAAGACGTCTTGAAGGTACCTGAAGACTCCCGACTTATGAAACAGTGCACCATCGCCCTAGAAGAAGAGTTGACAGCCTTCAAATACCTTCAACACGTCTTACCTAAACTGTCTAAGGCAATGGTCAAAGCAAAGTTTGAGGGGGAATAATGACCAACTTATCTATACTCTTATCTATATATTGTGTCATCTTCCAGTATATGATGTGCCTGTCGCACTCTGTGATCATCTCACAGATGACCAAAAATCATTCTTCTTCTGGTTGATACCTGGTTGATGGGTTCTGGGAGTTCTTCTACTCCCCAAGCCCGGCCGAGGCCAGGCTCGACTTGTGAGAGTTTGGTCCACCAGGCTGTTGCTTGGAGCGGCCCGCAGGCCCACATACCCACCACAGCCCGGTTGGTCCGGCACTCCTTGGAGGAATAATCTAGTTTCCTCTTGAAAATGTCCACGGTTGTTCCGGCAATATTTCTTATGCTTGCTGGGAGGACGCACTTCTACCTGTGAACATTTCAAGATATTTGACCCAGCTAATTTCTCTCATTGAATGGCAATACGAATAAACCCAAATATATATTTGATTTATTTAAAATATTATGTATAGAGAAAACATCAAGTTCAGAGGAAGCTTAATTGCTGTTGACATTTTACTTGAAATGTTCCTTCAGATCACACAAATACACAGAGCTTTCTGCTTTATAGAGCGGAAAGGTGAGGCAGAAATGACATTTCCGGGAAATGAGTATTTCTCAATTTATCTTTTATTGATTCTGGTCGTCGTTGTTGTTGTCGCGTTTGACGGCTGGCAGATGTAAACACTTTCATCGGTTGATGTTGACTTCTTTATGAGTTTGTCGTTTGTGAGGTGTCGTCCCTGGCTAGTGTGTGTGAGGCAAGTGTAGGTACTCTTTTGTAGACGACAGGTATACTGACGTGTTGTGTTGACGACAGGTATACTGACGTGTTGACGACAGGTATACTGACGTGTTGACGACAGGTATACTGACGTGTTGACGACAGGTATACTGACGTGTTGTGTTGACGACAGGCATACTGACGTGTCATGTGGACGACAGACATACTGACGTGTCATGTTGACGACAGGCATACTAATGTGTCATGTTGACGACAGACATACTGACGTATCATGTTGACGACAGGCATACTGACGTGTCATGTTGACGACAGGCATACTGACATGTCATGTTGATGACAGACATACTGACGTGTCATGTTGACGACAGGCATACTGACATGTCATGTTGACGACAGACATACTGACGTATCATGTTCACGACAGGCATACTGACGTGTTATGTGGACGACAGACATACTGACGAGTCATGTTGACGACAGGCATACTAATGTGTCATGTTGACGACAGGCATACTGACGTGTCATGTTGACGACAGGCATACTGACGTGTCATGTTGACGACAGGCATACTGACGTGTCATGTTGACGACAGACATACTGACGTGTCATGTTGACGACAGACATACTGACGTGTCATGTTGACGACAGGCATACTGACGTGTCATGTTGACGACAGACATACTGACGTGTCATGTTGACGACAGGCATACTAATATGTCATGTTCTCTAGAGACATACTGAATTTGTAACACCATAAATGGTTTTATTTAAAATACCCAGTGACACCAGTTGCGTCTGGAGGCCCAGTGCTTTGTGTCGCCAGGAAGTTCGCTTCCTGGAGACATTGTGTAGCCGCACCTGTGAGGCTCTAATGTCGTGTTGGGCTGTGGTCAGGGCGTGTCCCGGTGACCTTGCCTTCACTTAAGCTCATAATTGCAGACCATTGCCTGTGTCGTTCCATCAAATAAGCACTGCCTTAGTGTGATAGTAAACAGTCGGGGGGGGGGGGGGTATCTCCGGTTGGCGGAGTTTAGCTCCTGGTTCCCTCCTTTAAATACTCGAAGGGTTGTATATTGTGGGAGAGATAGAGGGTCCTTGGGCTACATTGAGGCTTCAGCACTTAGGCCGGATACTGCACAGGACTATCAAGAACTGAGGGAGGTCTTGACTGTCAACCATTTCCCCTCCTCCCTCACTAATAAACTTACTCAAAGACTTCGGGGAGTTGTGCCGTGATATATTCAGTGTCTCCTAAATAATTTGTTGTTGAATTCCATGGGCAGTCTGCAGATGGTTCTCAATTTCTTTAGTTGTGACTTTTAGTATTAATTACTGTTTATATGGAAACATCGAGGCAATATAATTATCCCTATTCTTCCATCATCGTAAACATATATAATAAATGTTCACAATGTAATTGCATTATATAGCATAAAACGTCGTATGAACACAGTGAAACTGGAATGTGTACAGGATGACCAACTACAATTTTCGTTGTCACTGAGGGCTTATTATTCTAATAATGGTCAAGTTATTTCTTTAACTGAGTTATCACAAAAGAGGAAAAGGCTCGTATACAGTTTACCTAATTCTGTTGTTCAAGGCGGACACAAAAGCAGTAACCTACATCAGGTCAACTGGAACTGGATAGCGCATCAGTTCACGTCATCCTGGCCTATTCGTTTTTGCTCCGTATGAAATTACCATTGTTAAACGATGGTTGTATATGTAATATTAATAGATTCAAGTCAATCACTCCCGTATTATTTGAGGAAGAAGTGAAGAAGCAGACAGGACAGACATAAAGTGAGGATGGGTTCTCACTCGCCTGATGTTCTAGCATACTGGGTCACACATTCATCTAGAAATAGTTTCGGCATAATATTTTTGGTAGTAATTACTAAAAAAATTAAACTAAAATTCTTTATTAGCTACCATTAGAAGTAAATTAAATTATTATGTCAATAGATCATAAAACTTTAATATGATTTGATTTGATGGTCAGTTTGGACAGCGTGCAGAGAAACTGAGCTAGAAAACTAGTTTTTTAGTCAACATATCGGTAAGAGAACCAAAGGCACAGTCAACCAAGGATGTTGCTGGGAAGGACAACAGCAACCTCAGAACCTGTTAGCGAATTTCTTATATTTCGCAACAGTTTGGGGCTCCAGCCGCAGAAGGCTTTGCTGTGAAGCACAGATCGCTTTCATACAAGCCGCCGACTTCCTGTCCTCGTCGAGGCCACACGTGTTTGTGACCCTCAGGTAAATACTGTCAACATTTGCATGTCAATTAACTCCTCGATCTGATCAGACGGTATTTTAGCCAGGCAGACATAACTGTCCCAGTTATTAGAGTCAAAAGACTGAGCAATCTAAGAAGGGAAGTTCATCTGCTTAGTTGAGTATATTGTTTTTTCATTTGGTATATATATACAGTGAACAAAATATATTCTTTCCCAGTTTGGGGTTCCTTTCCTGACTGAAATTCCTTCCCTGGCTAACATTCCTCCACGTGCATTTGAAATGCTTCCCTTAGGAGCCCAGTGCCTCTCGTTTGATAATTAATGTTCAAAGGCATTTTGACAGTTTGCTCAAGCAAAAAAAAAGATACCTATCTGTCTTTTTGTTTGAGGAAACCTGTCAAAGTGCTCAGTCATACATCCGAGATCGTTATAGTCTAGGCCCATGGATCTGGCACTGCCCTTTAACATTTAATTCTCATTAGACCTGTAGCTATCGTACCTGGACAGTATCCGCCGTCCTAAACACCACTAACTGGAGCCTCTCCCTAAATATTGCCTATTTATGCGTAATAATACTTTTTAATTGCTTATATTCACCACCCAGCTGGCATTAACCCAACAGTACACAGACTATGCGTACGTTTATTTTGTTACTCGAATTTTACTAAATACAAACAAGCATATTTTAGATATTATAAGTCAGAATCATCTCACTGTATTCTCATCTTATCATATCAAGCTGATTAATTGTTAATGTTGACATCTCGTCCGTAATTAATATTGCGAAACTATATTGAGCTTCAGTATCGTCTAGAGAAAACGTGTTAGTTTAAAGAGAAATGTTTTAAATCGATCATCTCTCTTGGGCAGGTAGGGATCCTTTGTGGCACCTGGGACTGAAGGCTAGATGGGGGCGGATAGACGGAGGCTGCTTGAGGGGGCGGATAGACGGAGGCTGCTTGAGGGGGCGGATAGACGGAGGCTGTTTGAGGGAGCGGATAGATGGAGGCTGCTTGAGGGGGCGGATAGACGGAGGCTGCTTGAGGGGGCGGATAGACGGAGGCTGCTTGAGGGGGCGGATAGATGGAGGCTACTTGAGGGGGCGGATAGATGGAGGCTGCTTGAGGGGGCGGGCGGCAATGGTGGACTTACATTCCGTTGTCTGGTGGAAGGGGGAAGGGCGATAGAGAGGCCCCGCTTGGATGGGAAGGCAGGTGTGGGAAAGGAAGAGGGATAGGTGGATAGGAGGACAAACCCAGCTGGTGTGCGTACATGAAGGAGTCACTGTGGGTGTGGAGTAGTTTAGAAATGGGTAGGAGCTTTGCTGGTGGAGTGTAAGCAGGATTATAATGAAGAACATTAGGTAAGGTTAAGTTAGGATCATAGAGAGAGTGTTCAAGGACTCATGTGGTACCCAGCTTACTACGAGGAAAGGTCGTATGAGCAAGCCCTCCTGCGGACCCTCTTTGACTACACCCACACGTTGAAGGGTCTATGAGCCCCTTCTGTAGAACCACTTTACCACAACATGCATCGCCAAAAAGCAACACGAACGATTTTCTCTCTTTTATCATTTTTTATCTCCTTCAACTACTCAGTGTTACTTCTTCCTTCACCTCAGTGTTTCTTCTTCCTTCCCTTCAGTCATTCTTCTTCCTTCCCTTCAGTTTCATTTCTTCTTCCACCTCAGTGTTGCTTCTTCCTTTCCCTCAGTGTTGCTTCTTCCTTCCCCTCAGTGTTGCTTCTTCCTTCCCCTCAGTGTTGCTTCTTCCTTCCCCTCAGTGTTGCTTCTTCCTCCACCTCAGTGTTGCTTCTTCCTTCCCCTCAGTGTTGCTTCTTCCTTCCCCTCAGTTTAATTTCTTCCTTCCCCTCAGTGTTGCTTCTTCATTCCCGTCAGTGTTGCTTCTTCCTTCTCTTCAGTGTTACTTCTTCTTCTTTCCCTTCTTCTTCTTTTGGGAGTCGGTCGGCCGAGCGGACAGCACGCTGCACTTGTGATCCTGTGGTCCTGGGTTCGATCCCAGGCGCCGGCGAGAAACATTGGGCAGAGTTTCTTTCACCCTATGCCCCTGTTACCTAGCAGTAAAATAGGTACCTGGGTGTTAGTCAGCTGTCACGGGCTGCTTCCTGGGGGTGGAGGCCTGGTCGAGGACCGGGCCGCGGGGACACTAAAAGCCCCGAAATCATCTCAAGATAACTTCAAGATAACCTTCCCCCTTCAGAGTTACTCCATCATTTCCCTCAGTGTTACTTCTTCTTTCCCCCTCAGTGTTACGTCTTTCCCCCTCAGTGTTACGTCTTTCCCCCTCAGTGTTACGTCTTTCCCCCTCAGTGTTACGTCTTTCCCCCTCAGTGTTACGTCTTTCCCCCTCAGTGTTACGTCTTTCCCCCTCAGTGTTACGTCTTTCCCCCTCAGTGTTACGTCTTTCCCCCTTCAATGTTACGTCTTTCCCCCTCAGTGTTACGTCTTTCCCCCTCAGTGTTACGTCTTTCCCCCTCAGTGTTACGTCTTTCCCCCTCAGTGTTACGTCTTTCCCCCTCAGTGTTACGTCTTTCCCACTCAGTGTTACGTCTTTCCCCCTTCAATGTTATTTCTTCCTTTCCTTCAATTTTACTTCTTCCTTCCTCCCTGTGACGGACCTCGGCGTCATCTATGATCCAGGTTCCGAGTTAAACAAGTGCTCGACAAAGGGCTAGTTGAGCTCTGAGAACTTCACTGTTAGAGTGTGCTAGTCAGAGAACTAGCTTATGGAAGACTTCACTGTTTGAATATGCTAGCGAGTAGGCTAGGCTAGTGGGGCGCTTGAAGACGTCACAATAACTGCAGCTAGCGTGAGGGCTAGTGATGCGCTGGTCGACCTCGTCACAGGGATGTAAATAGTAGTAGTAGTTGTAGAAAATAATAAGTGATTTTTTTAAGTGCAATTTCATTTCCTGCCTTAAACATAACACAACAATTGCACCAAAGTTAGGGATCTTTGAACTAGAGTAGGATCATAGGGTTTGAAAAGAATCTGGTTAAAGAAGAGTTCATAACATTAATGTCATCCCAAGTCGGATCCGTTCCTCTTGTGCAGTGTCCATTGGTCTTGGTGGGTGTAGTGATTTGTTTAAGGTAATTTGAGAGGTAGATATTTAGAGTAATTTTTTTTATTTTTTGTATTTTGTTATTTAATCGAGATGGCAGTAACTAAACCGACTATCGGGTCGATTGACGAGGTTCAGGACTTCCTGAACAGGGTCACTTGCTTCGAGGAGTTAAAACGCTTCTTGAACCTGGAACTGTTGCTATGTTCATTCTTAGAACTAGAATTGTCAGACAAGGATTGGAGAGTAGACATTTAGTCTAAATCGTACAACAATTTGAAGGTAAATTCAAACGTCAAAACTGATGGGGCAGTGCGTAGAAAACTTCGAGATAGTGAAGGGGACGAGGAAGAAGCTGCAAGTGACATATCAGACGGAAGACTGAACGTCGATATGCTTCAAATAAAACTTAGGGAATTGGAAATAAATCGTGAAATAGAGTTGAAACGGTTGGAGAGGGAAATTAAAATGAGATGTTTAGAAATAGAAGAAAAGGAGAGAGAAAAAGAAGAAAGAAGGGAAGTAGAAGAGAGAGAAAGAGAGAGGAAAGAAGAGAAAGAGAACAGAGGCAACATGAGCTGGAAGTGTTACGGTTAGGTGGTACTCGTGATAGTAGTAGTAGTAGTAGTGGTTTTGATCCAGTCCGTAACATTAAGAGGGTACCTACGTTTAATGAAAGAGAACTATCAACTTTTGTTTACGGCTTTTGAAAAGGTAGCCGTATCTTTAGACTGGCCTAAAGAAAATTGGGCAATTGTGAGTCAGTCTGTGTTGACTGGAAAAGCCCAAACTGCCTACTCAACGTTATCGGTGAGTGATTCAGGTGATTACGATGCTGTAAAAAGAGTGGTGTTGCATGCGAATCCGTTAGTATCAGAGGCGTACAGGCAAAACTTAAGAAATGTCAAGAAAGGGACAGAACACACATATATAGAATTTGCTAAATAAAGGAACGATTATTTTTTGAGTGGTGTGATTCTAGGGAAAATAGACAGCAAAGAACAGCTGGAGCAACTGATACTACTTGAAGAATTTAAGAAATTGCTTGTCTGAAGAATTAAAGACCTATTTAGAAGAACAACTAGTAAAAACATTGGAATTGGTCGCCACGATGGCAGACGAAAATGTATTAACTCACAAGGCCCCGGTGAGGTATCGTGCAAAGCAAGGTCAACAGTATTCTAAATACAGGTATGTAGGAAGATATGGGTTTAAAGGTGGAGAAACAAAAATAAAAGATATGGCAGCCCGAAAAGAGTAAGACTATGAAGGAGTGGGTGTAGAGATGTGGTGTGTTGATCATGCGGCCGAACCGGTCATGCGGCAGCTGCTTGCAATCAGACGGCTGGTCACTCTTCCAACAAGAAGGTATTGTTGTTAAATCTTCTGCAACTCTCTGAGGAAGCCCGTCCACCACTGCTTTATCTCTGATAAAGCAGAGTATTTTACCGAAGAAAGTACCTGTTGAGGGGAAGTAAAGCGTAGTTTTAGAAGGCTTCCCAGACTCTTTGTATGTTGCTCCCATGGTGGACGTGTATTTGAAATCAATGTATTTTACTGGCCCATGTACATTAGCCGTGGTAAATAGTATTCCAGTACAAGGAAGAAGTCATTCTGGCTAATGATTTGGTATTGGGGCTAGTGATGACTAATCCAGTAGTTGTTGCGGAACCAATGGCTGATGTGGTGACTCTGATGGCAATGGTCCAAACACGATCTCGGGTGAAAAAGCGATTAGGGTTAGAGAAGTAATTTAACCCTGTGATTACCCCTAAGGTTGAAAATAAATGCCCTTGTAATAAGTTGAATTTTATTGCAGAGAACCAGAATTGGACTAGTGAGTCTTTGATTGCAGAGCAGGAGAGAGACTCACAAGTTAAAGCTCTGGCTGACCTTGTTGACTCCGGTCAGAAGATGGGAGATCGATATTTGAAGAACGACAAGGTTGAACATTCATTGTTCAGAAGGTGCCCGCAGAGAACTCCTCAGTCAGTGGACGTAAGTAACCCACAAATAGTGGTGCCCGAACCATTCAGCGCGAGACTGCTTGAAGTGGCACATGATATTGAATACTCAGGACATTGTGGGATTTCTAAGATCTTCCACAGTTTAGCTAAGAACTTTTACTGGCCTAGGATGAAGAACGATGTTCGACAACACTGCAAAACTTGACACGTTTGCCAGGTGGTTGGTAAAGTAAACCAACCAGTTCTTAAAGCCCCATTGAATCCGATACCCTCAATTGGTGAACCATTTGAACAGCTAATTTTGATATTGTTGGTCCTCTTCCTCCTACTACGTCTGGGGTTCAATATACATTTACCATCATGGACAGAGTTGGCAGGTATCCTGAAGCTTTTCCCCTTCGAACAATAACATGTAAGGTACTGGTCAAACACCTGATTTGGTTCTTCTCAAGACAGGGTCTCCCTAAAACGATTCAAACTGATCAGGGAAGTAACTTTACTTCCAAATATTTAAATCAACAGATGTTGGACTTGGGGATTTACCACATAACGTCCTGTGTCTATCATCCAGAATCCCTAGGAGCACTCGAGAGGTTCCTTCAAACTCTGAAGCAGATGATGAGGAAGTATTGTATCGATAAGTAAGAACGTTGGGTGGAGGACCTGCCTTACCTGCTCTTTGCTATAAGGTCGGTTCCAAATGAATCTCTTGGCCTGTCCCTTGGCCACATCTCTTGGTATGCTAGCAAGAGGGCTTGTTGAGCGCTGAGGACTTCACTGTTGGAGTGTGCTAGCCAGAAGGCTAGTTGAGCGCTGAAGACTTCACTGTTGGAGTGTGCTAGCCAGAGGGCTAGTTGAGCGCTGAGGACTTCACTGTTGGAGTGTGCTAGCCAGAAGGCTAGTTGAGCGCTGAAGACTTCACTGTTGGAGCGTGCTAGCCAGAAGGCTAGTTGAGCGCTGAAGACTTCACTGTTAGAGTGTGCTAACCAGAGGGTTAGTAGAGTGCTGGAAGACTTCGCTGTTTGAGTGTGCTAGCCAGTGAGCTAGTAGAGCGTTTGAAGACGTCACCATAACTGCAGCTAGCGTGAGGGCTAGTGATGCTGTGAAGACCTCGTCAGAGGGACTATACATAGTCTCCGTCATCTTTGAAGCTAGCTAGCGTGAGAGCTAGTGATGTGCTGGACGACCGTGTCAGAGGGTTGTATATAGTAGTAGTTGTAGATAATAATAAGTAATATTTTTAAGTTCAATTTTATTTCTTACCTTAAACATTACACTGCATTTCCACCAAAGTTTGGGATCTCTGAACTTGAGTAGGATCATAGTTTTAAAAGAACCTGGTTATGGAAGAGTTCGCAACACTTTCCCTCAGAACTTAGAGCAACTCAGTGTTGCTTCTTCCTTCTCTTTAGTGTTACTTCTTCCTTCCCCTCAGTGTTACTTCTTCTTTCCCCTCAGTGTTACTTCTTTCCCCTCAGTGTTACTTCTTCTTTCCCCTCAGTGTTACTTCTTCCATACCCACAGTGTTAATTCATTCTTCCCCTCAGTGTTACTTCTTCCATATTCTCAGTGTTAACTCATTCCTTCCCCTCTATGTTGCTTCCTTCTTTGTGATGCTTCTTTCTTCCCTCAGGAAGGAAAGTAAAACAGAGGACACAACTTTCTTTCCCATCAGTGCTACTCATTACTTACCTTCAGTGTTCCTTCTTCCTTCCCCTCAATGTTGTCTCATCTTTACCTTGAGTGTTGCTTCCTTCTTCCTCCCAGTGTTGCTTCTTCCTTCTTCCTCCCAGTGTTGCTTCTTCCTTTCTCCCAGTGTTGCTTCTTCCTTCCTCCCAGTGTTGCTTCCTTCTTCCTCCCAGTGTTGCTTCTTCCTTCCTCCCAGTGTTGCTTCTTCCTTCCTCCTAGTGTTGCTTCTTCCTTCCTCCCAGTGTTGCTTCTTCCTTCCTCCCAGTGTTGCTTCTTCCTTCCTCCCAGTGTTGCTTCTTCCTTCCTCCCAGTGTTGCTTCCTTCTTCCTCCCAGTGTTGCTTCCTTCTTCCTCCCAGTGTTGCTTCTTCCTTCCTCCCAGTGTTGCTTCTTCCTTCCTCCCAGTGTTGCTTCTTCCTTCCTCCCAGTGTTGCTTCCTTCTTCCTCCCAGTGTTGCTTCTTCCTTCCTCCCAGTGTTGCTTCTTCCTTCCTTCTAGTGTTGCTTCCTTCTTCCTCCCAGTGTTGCTTCCTTCTTCCTCCCAGTGTTGCTTCCTTCTTCCTGCCAGTGTTGCTTCTTCCTTCCCTCATTGTTACTGCCTCCTCCGTCTTTTCCTCTCCAGGAAAATATATAAGATTCCCGGCAAGGAATACTGAGGCGAGAGAAACAGTTGTGAAGTGAGGATGGTGACGCTGGAGGGACTCATCTACCACGGACATAACATGGGTGAGGATGGTGACGCTGGAGGGACTCATCTACCACGGACATAACACGGGTGAGGATGGTGACGCTAGCGGGACTCATCTACCACGGACATAACACGGGTGAGGATGGTGACGCTGGAGGGACTCATCTACCACGGACATAACAAGGTGAGGATGGTGACGCTAGCGGGACTCATCTACCACGGACATAACATGGGTGAGGATGGTGACGCTAGCGGGACTCATCTACCACGGACATAACATAGGTGAGGATGGTGACGCTGGAGGGACTCATCTACCACGGACATAACAAGGTGAGGATGGTGACGCTGGAGGGACTCATCTACCACGGACATAACATGGGTGAGGATGGTGACGCTAGCGGGACTCATCTACCACGGACATAACATAGGTGAGGATGGTGACGCTGGAGGGACTCATCTACCACGGACATAACAAGGTGAGGATGGTGACGCTGGAGGGACTCATCTACCACGGACATAACATGGGTGAGGATGGTGACGCTGGCGGGACTCATCTACCACGGACATAACATGGGTGAGGATGGTGACGCTAGCGGGACTCATCTACCACGGACATAACATGGGTGAGGATGGTGACGCTAGCGGGACTCATCTACCACGGACATAACACGGGTGAGAATGGTGACGCTAGCGGGACTCATCTACCACGGACATAACACGGGTGAGAATGGTGACGCTAGCGGGACTCATCTACCACGGACATAACACGGGTGAGAATGGTGACGCTAGCGGGACTCATCTACCACGGACATAACATGGGTGAGGATGGTGACACTGGAGGGACTCATCTACCACGGACATAACATGGGTGAAGATGGTGACGCTGGAGGGACTCATCTACCACGGACCTAACACGGAGGCGGCATCACCATTGCACTTGCTGTAATTAATTCTCAACTTACATTTTCTTTTTGAAAATTGCTAAGCAAAATTCCCCACTCGCTCGTGTGAAGAGAGAGAGAGAGGACGGGTCAAAAATGCACAACGGGGACTGAAACATTTTAATTATATTCCAGATGTCACAGATGACCTTATCGGAGTTCGCCTTAATTCCTTGTTGTGTTCAAGTTATTTCTCGTGAATGAACGAGATTAAAAAACGCAAAATTGTAATTTTCCAGTGTCTGATTAACCACTGGTGTCACACAGCACAATCCCCTCATGTTTAACTCTTCATTTTTGAAGAAGTCGCCATATTCATCAGTCTCCGTGGTGTAGTGGTAAGACACTCGCCTGGCGTTCCGCGAGCGCTATGTCATGGGTTCGTATCCTGGCCGGGGAGGATTTACTGGGCGCAATTCCTTAACTGTAGCCTCTGTTTAACGCAACAGTAAAATGTGTACTTGGATGAAAAAACTATTCTTCGCGGCAGGGGATCGTATTCCAGGGACCTTAGGATTAAGGACTTGCCTGAAACGCTACGCGTACTAGTGGCTGTACAAGAATGTAACAACTCTTGTATATATCTCAAAAAAAAAAAAAAAAAAAAAAAAAAAATAATTATGCAGCGCTAGCGGGAACTGCAGTACTCGTCACTCCGTCCAGAACCCGTGAAGATATACCTATGCCACTCTGTGTAAACATTCTGGGAAAGTTAAATGTGGACATGGGCAAGGCATTGGGAGACCCAGAGAGGGAGATTGTGTCCGCTCAGATAGATCGGGGGAAAATAAAGAGGAGGGGGAGGCTGTGCTCGGCCGGAATAAGAGAAAACCAGAAGAAGGAAGAGGGGAGTGCTCGGCCAGATAGTGCTGAGTAAAGAGGGAAATGAGAGAGAGTGCTCGGTCAGTCGCCATGGCGACCAGGCCAGCCTCTGGCCGCTAAAATATAAATATTGTCCTGCATATAAAATTAAGTAAAGCTTTACGTGAATATTAATTTATATTCCTTTTATTGCTTTTTTGGTGCGCAATATTTGGGCAAATAGCGAATGTTTGGTAAAATCAAGCGGAACTGTGAGCGTGGAGCACTGAGCCTGCGGCTGTGAGCGTGGAGCACTGAGCCTGCGGCTGTGAGCGTGGAGCACTGAGCCTGCAGCTGTGAGCGTGGAGCACTGAGCCTGCAGCTGTGAGCGTGGAGCACTGAGCCTGCAGCTGTGGGCGTGGAGCACTGAGCCTGCGGCTGTGGGCGTGGAGCACTGAGCCTGCGGCTGTGAGCGTGGAGCACTGAGCCTGCGGCTGTGGGCGTGGAGCACTGAGCCTGCAGCTGTGAGCGTGGAGCACTGAGTCTGCAGCTGTGGGCGTGGAGCACTGAGCCTGCGGCTGTGGGCGTGGAGCACTGAGCCTGCGGCTGTGGGCGTGGAGCACTGAGCCTGCGGCTGTGGGCGTGGAGCACTGAGCCTGCGGCTGTGGGCGTGGAGCACTGAGCCTGCGGCTGTGGGCGTGGAGCACTGAGCCTGCGGCTGTGGGCGTGGAGCACTGAGCCTGCGGCTGTGGGCGTGGAGCACTGAGCCTGCGGCTGTGAGCGTGGAGCACTGAGCCTGCAGCTGTGATCGTGGAGCACTGAGCCTGCAGCTGTGGGCGTGGAGCACTGAGCCTGCAGCTGTGAGCGTGGAGCACTGAGCCTGCAGCTGTGGGCGTGGAGCACTGAGCCTGCAGCTGTGGGCGTGGAGCACTGAGCCTGCGGCTGTGGGCGTGGAGCACTGAGCATGCAGCTGTGAGCGTGGAGCACTGAGCCTGCAGCTGTGAGCGTGGAGCACTGAGCCTGCGGCTGTGGGCGTGGAGCACTGAGCCTGCGTCTGTGGGCGTGGAGCACTGAGCCTGCAGCTGTGAGCGTGGAGCACTGAGCCTGCAGCTGTGAGCGTGGAGCACTGAGCCTGCAGCTGTGGGCGTGGAGCACTGAGCCTGCAGCTGTGGGCGTGGAGCACTGAGCCTGCAGCTGTGAGCGTGGAGCACTGAGCCTGCAGCTGTGAGCGTGGAGCACTGAGCCTGCAGCTGTGAGCGTGGAGCACTGAGCCTGCAGCTGTGGGCGTGGAGCACTGAGCCTGCAGCTGTGGGCGTGGAGCACTGAGCCTGCGGCTGTGGGCGTGGAGCACTGAGCCTGCAGCTGTGGGCGTGGAGCACTGAGCCTGCAGCTGTGGGCGTGGAGCACTGAGCCTGCAGCTGTGGGCGTGGAGCACTGAGCATGCAGCTGTGAGCGTGGAGCACTGAGCCTGCAGCTGTGAGCGTGGAGCACTGAGCCTGCGGCTGTGGGCGTGGAGCACTGAGCCTGCGTCTGTGGGCGTGGAGCACTGAGCCTGCAGCTGTGAGCGTGGAGCACTGAGCCTGCAGCTGTGAGCGTGGAGCACTGAGCCTGCAGCTGTGAGCGTGGAGCACTGAGCCTGCAGCTGTGAGCGTGGAGCACTGAGCCTGCAGCTGTGGGCGTGGAGCACTGAGCCTGCAGCTGTGGGCGTGGAGCACTGAGCCTGCAGCTGTGAGCGTGGAGCACTGAGCATGCAGCTGTGAGCGTGGAGCACTGAGCCTGCATCTAAGAGCATGGAGCACTGATCGTGCAGCTGTGGGCGTGGAGCACTGAGCCTGCAGCTGTGAGCGTGGAGCACTGAGTATGCAGCTGTGGGCGTGAAACACTGAGCGTGCGGCTGTGAGCGTGGAGCACTGAGCATGCAGCTGTGGGCGTGGAGCACTGAGCATGCAGCTGTGGTCGTGAAACACTGAGCGTGCGGCTGTGGTCGTGAAACACTGAGCGTGCAGCTGTGGTCGTGAAACACTGAGCGTGCAGCTGTGGTCGTGAAACACTGAGCGTGCGGCTGTGGTCGTGAAACACTGAGCGTGCAGCTGTGGTCGTGAAACACTGAGCGTGCAGCTGTGGTCGTGAAACACTGAGCGTGCAGCTGTGGTCGTGAAACACTTAGCGTGCAGCTGTGGTCGTGAAACACTGAGCGTGCAGCTGTGGTCGTGAAACACTGAGCGTGCAGCGGTGGTCGTGAAACACTGAGCGTGCGGCTGTGAGCGTGGAGCACTGAGCCTGCATCTAAGAGCATGGAGCACTGATCGTGCAGCTCTGGGCGTGGAGTACTGAGCCTGCAGCTGTGAGCGTGGAGCACTGAACGTACAGCTGTGGGCGTGGAGTACTGAGCCTGCAGCTTTGAGCGTGGAGCACTGAGCTTCCAGTTGTGAGCGTGGAGCACTGAGCTTCCAGTTGTGAGCGTGGAGCACTGAGCCTGCAGCTGTGAGCGAGGAACACTGAGCCTGCAGCTGTGAGCGTAGAGCACTAAGCTTGCAGCTGTGAACGCGGAGCACTGAGCGTGCAGTTGTGAGCGTGGAGCACTGAGCCTCTAGATGTGAGCGTGAAGCACACAGTGTGCAGCTGTGAGCGAGGAGCACTGAGCATGAAGCTGTGAGCGTGCCGCTGTGAGCGTGGAGCACTGAACCTCAAGATGTGAGCGTGGAGAACAGTGTGCAGCTGTGAGCGTCGAGCACTGAGCGTGCAGCTGTGAGCTTGGAGCACTAACCACCGGAACTGAGCGTTCAACTGTGTGCGTGGAGCACTAAGCCTGCAGCTGTGAGCATGCAGTACTAAGCCTGCAGCTGTGACCGAGGAGCACTGAGCCTGCAGCTGTGACCGAGGAGCACTGAGCCTGCAGCTGTGAACGTTGATCACTGCACTTGCAGCTGTGAGCGTGGAGCACTGAGCCTGCAGCTGTGAGCGTGGAGCACTGAACTTACAGCAGTGAGCGTGGAGCACTGAGCGTACAGCTGTGAGCTTGGAACAGTGAGTCTGCAGCTCTGAACGTGGAACACTGAGCCTGCAGCTGTGAAAGTGAAGCACTGAGCCTGAAGCTGTGACCATGGAACACTAAGCCTGCAGGTGTGAGCGCAGAGCACTAAGTATCTTACTGTGGGCGTGGAGCACTAAACGTACAGCTCTGAGCGTGGAGCACTGAGCATGCAGCTGTGAGTGTGGAGCACTGAATGTACAGCTGTGAGCGTGGAACACTAAGCGTGCAGTTGTGAGCGTGGAGTATTGAGCCAACAGCTCATAGAGTGCAATAATGATCCTTCAGCTGTGAGCGTGGAGATCTGAGCCTGCAGCTGTGTGCCTAGAGCTCTGATTCTGTAGCTGTGAGCGTGGAACGCTGAGCATGCAGCTGTTTGCGTGGAGCACTGAGCCTGCATCTGTGAGCGTGGAGCACTGAACCTGCAGTTGTGATCGCGGAACCCTGAGTAAGCAGCTGCTAGCGTGGAGCACTGAGCGCACAGCTGTGAGCGAGGAACATTGAGCCTGCAGCTGTGAGCGTGGTACACTGAGCCTGCAGCTGTGAGCGTGGTACACTGAGCATACAGATGTGAGCGTGGAGCACTGAGCGTGTGTTATGACCCCGGAGAAGCGAGTCTACTCCAATGAGAGTTATTCGGCAATCTGGACCTAATTGAGAGGTCAGAGGAAGTATGGATAATAATATATACTAAATACATTACAAATGTTAATGCATAGTTTAAAAGCATTGGCAGAGGATGAACAAGTAAATAAGTGACATGACATGAGATATGGATACTTTGCTGATAAGGTGTGAGATTCGCCGGGGACGTCTTGACCTCACTTGAGCAACAGAGGTCGTGAGAGAGGGTTGTACTGTGTTTGAGTTCCTGGCAGAAAAGGAGGAACCCCTAGTTGCGTGTCCTTTTAAGAAGAGGTAATCAAGCAGGCGTTTAAGTGTGAAGTCTGTGGGACGATTTAATCTTCTCCAGTCAAGAGCAGAGGAGCTGTGAGGCAGACTAAGAGAGATCTGGTTGGACATCAGAGGGGGACGACATCTTGAAGCTGCTCCTGACCTCAGCGCCCTCGACAGATGAATTCTGCGGTTAGCTGACAGATCATGGCAAGCGTTTATGAATATAGTATTTATGTTTTATTAAGGCAGTCAGCTGAAATAAGAGAGTAGAGATAGAGGAACATTCCGGAGGTGACACGTCCACCCTCACAGGAGGCCGGTGGCTGACTGAGAGAGCCTCCCAACAGGGGTGGCTACCAGCAACGTCCCAAATGTACCCGCCTAAGATAGGGGAGGACCGTTGCAGCGACGCAATAGTTTAAGGAGATGTCGGATCCTGTTTTAATTTCTGTGAATACATTTAATTATGGTTTAGTAGAGAAACATTTTTATTGGCATGACAATGGAAATTGCAGGTTTGTTTGGGGAGGAGTTGATGGAAGAACTTCGAGGCCAGGGATGAAGTTAATGGAGGAAACTTCGAGGCTGGAGAAGTGTATACTGAACTCGGTGGGAAAGCAGAGCGCCATAGTGAGGAGCTGACCTCAAGCGGTGTAAAGGAGCAGTGAAGAGAATTTTCACGTGTCTCTGTGGGATTAGTAGTGAAGCATCACTGGTGTTTCATGAAAACTTCATTGTGTAGCAGCTTGGGAGGAGTGCAGAAGAGCCTTGTTGACTATTTTTGAGAGCCTAGAGATATACTTGGTAGTGAGCCTCCGGGAGCAGAACAGAGGTTCATGGTGATCACACATAATGTTTATGGTTAGTGCTTGAATGCTTCTTGGCGTGTAAGACTCAGTGGAAGGTGAGAGAATGATTTCTGTTTGTGTTGGGGAATATTTATGCAGATGTTTCAGGTATTTCAGCCACAGGCTGAGTTTTATATATATTGAGGGCTGAGTGTATAATGTGTTGTGACAATCTTTCGACCTCACTTGGTGAGGGAGTAGTAAGTGGTAAGCCAAAAGTTGAGCAGCCACTTGATATGGACGGTTGGTGAATCCAGGATATGATATTGGATTGCTACCAGGTTGTAGCAGCTTAGAGTGTTGTATGTTAATATTTTATCTTGTTTTATCATGTATTGTGAATGTTCTTTTATTCAACAAATGTGTATTGTTAGCTGGCTTTTGCTCTTGACCTGGTGAGGCTTCCCAGAAAGCAGGAGAGAGAGAGAGAAAGGATCACAGGTGTGGACGGGGTGGCAGAGAATACTAATCTGTAAAAGGGGAATTTAGGAGATCATTCCAAACAAGGAGAGAGTGGGGAGTCACGGCAGCTCAAGTAGGGTGTGTACACAGGACATCGAGGCCAGTGTTGGAGCCGCACCCCAAGATATGTTATGCTGAACCCCTCTCCAAGATCAAGAGGCGTAGAGGGTGATCTCTTGAGAAAACGTCAAGCACTCCAGAGTTCATTGCTGGTCGACCGACGGTAACAGGAGTGTGGCTGCCGAGGTCGGTTGTCTGTTCCGGCAGAGAGTGGTTGGGGGACGTTGTCCACCTGTATGCTAATAACAGTCTGGTGCAGCAACTAGAGCTCTCTTTGGAGGTTTAAAATCCATAAGAATTACAGTGAGGGGTGAGATCTCAGATTGGCGTGAAGTCACCAGTGGAGTCCCACTGGGCTTTGTACTCACTCCTATCCTGCTTCTGATAACGTAAATGATCTCCCGGAGGGTATAGAATCATTCCTGTCAATATTTGCTGACGATGCCAAAATTATGAGAAGGATTTACACCGAGGAGGACTGCTTGAGGCTTCAAGAAAACCTAGACAAACTGATGAAATAGTCGAACAAATGGTTGTTAGAGTTTAACGCAAGCAAATGTAACCTAATGAAGATAGGTGTAGGGAGCAGGAGGCCAGATACAAAACATCATTTGTTAGAGGAAACTCAGAGTCAGAGAGAGAGAGAGAGAGAGAGAGAGAGAGAGAGAGAAAGCCTTGGGGGTTGATATCACGCCAGACCTGTCCCCTGAAGCCCATATCAAGAGGATATGGGCTTTAGCGGCATATGCCAGGATGGCCAACATAAGAACGGCATTTAGAAACTTGTGTAAGGAATCATTCAGTACTTTGTATATTACCTATGTCAGACCAAATCCTGGAGTATGCAGCTCCAGCATGGAATCCATTTCTAGTCAAGCATGAGACTAAACTGGAAAAGGTTCAAAGGTTTGCTTCCAGACTAGTATCCGGGCTGAGACGTATGAGCTACTAGGAGAGGCTACGGGAATTAAACCTCACGTCACTGGAAGACAGAAGAGTTAGGAGGGGACATGGTCACCACATATAAGATTCTCAAAGGAATTGATCGGGTAGATGAAGACAGGCTATTTAACACAAGGGGACACAGGTGGAAGTTGAGTGCCCAAATGGGCCTCAGAAATATTAGAAAGAACTTTTTTAGTGTCAGAGTGGTTGACAAATGTAATGCATTAGACAGTGATGTGGTGGAGGGAGACTCCATATTCAGTTCCAAGTAGATTAGGCTCGGGAACCTGT